>NC_056728.1:1898649978-1898829978 GCF_019279795.1 Protopterus annectens
CAGTAGAGAGAATATTAACTCTGTCAACATAGATATCAAACCATATGTACTGTTAGCATTCAGCAGCCATGGACCTATCTTCCATGTGCATGTGTGTAATGAATGTAGCCACCTGTATGTATAAAGGACAACAACAGCTATGGTATTTTCATTTATGTTATATGAGTGTGGGATGTACATATCCAGGGCAGGTACATCTAGGTCATTTACAACCATGATGGTGTTGTTTATTGGTGTACAGCAACAGTCAACTGTGTTAATGCTGACAACATCCGAGGGACCCTGGTATGTGTACAACTGACCTGGTTACAAACAGTGGTATTATTGCATTGCATAACACATTATGCAACTGTGTCAGTGCATGGGTAATTTGCACAGTTGATGTAGGGCTAGGTACAGTCCACCAGTTGAAGGTTATTTGGTGTTCTAACATACTATTTCATACCACATGTATGGAAGTGTGTTGGTAGTCTGAGGACATGGGGTGGATGTATATGAGGATACAACCTAGAATGCAGCTTTTGCCACTGTCACCTGTACCTGACTCATCTGTGATGAATTATGTCAGAGTAGTGGTCTTTACTTGTGAGTAGCCTTTATGAATATGTGGACACCACCACCTGGATTGGTCCATGCCAGTGTTATGGCCCATATGTCTGGATCTCAGTTATATGGTGGTAGTGCTATTGTGCACTACAGAGCCTTCAGCCAGGTGTTTATCACTGCACAAATGTCAGTATTCCCCATTGTAGGTTCTACATTGAGCAAATGGATTACGAAAGCCACACATCTAGCACTGGTTAGCATAAGCATCCAATGCAATTTTGTGTACACGTCAATTCCTTTAGAACACTTCTGTGTCACAAAGGGTGTTCAGACATGTTTTTATATATATATATATATATATATATATATATATATATATATATATATGTAATATATATGGCTATAGCTGTCTCTGTGTATATACATATATATATATATATATATATATATATATATATATATATATATATATATATATACATAGATATATATATATGTATATATATAGATATATATATATATATATATATATATATATATATATATATATATATATATGTGTGTGTGAGTGTGTGTGTGTGTGTGTGTGTGTGTGTGTGTGTGTGTGTGTGTGTGTGTGTATACACATCCTGTAAGTGGATATATGTATGTAGTATTTAGTTATAACAGTTGTACATATGTAGACTTGTCTATGTTGTTTCACAGAGTACAGTACATTCAAGGGTACTGTACATATGTACAAAAAGTGACTGTCCCATTTGTTTTCAGTACTGTACCTGTAGTAAAATGTGTATTATAAAAACCATGAAACATGTATACAACCCAGATGGTTTAGTGGCAAGTCCAGTGACCTTGATGTGCATAGTCCAGAGTTCAAGACCTGCATGGTTTGTTGAAAATGTCATTTAGGACTGAATAATACACTTTTAAATTGGTGTAAATGTGTTTTTGTGACAGTAAGCAGCGGGTACACACAGGTAAAAGACATGTACAACTCGCAGTACACCTGAAATGCCCTTCTTTGGCAATCCTGCTGATTTCACCCACCTATACATACACCTCCGGGAGTGCTGTATCCCAGTAATCTCTGTAGTACATCCTGTAACTGCGTAATGCTGTAGTGTGACAAACTAGTTTGGCAGGTGTAATAATCCCAGACTTGCCAACTATGTGTGTGTTTGTCTGCCTGAGAAGAAAACAATACTTTTTAGAGTATGCAAACTCCTTACAATCCAAATACTCAACTTTGGCAAGGGTGCTGATGTCACCCACCTAGAAATACACCTCTGGGATTGCTGTAACCCAATAATTTCTGTAGCACATCCTGTAACTGTGTAATGCTGTAGTGTGATGCACTAGTGTGGTAGGTGTTCTATTCCCAGACTTGTCAACTGTGTGTGTGTCTCTCTGCCCGAGAAGGGAACAATGCTGATGTCACCCACCTAGAAATACACCTCTGGAACTACTGTAACCCTGTAATCTCTGTAGCTCATCAGGTAACTGCGTACTGCTGGAGTGTGATTTAGATCTGTGGTAGGGTTGCATCCCCAACCATGGCAGTTATGTATGTTTTCTGTGTGTTTCAATGTCTGTGTAGAGAGCAATGCATTACAGACTACTCACTCGCAGGACATTTACAATGCCCTATGTTGGTGATCCAGCTGATGTCATTCCTTGTCAAATACACCTCTGGGGAATGAGTTCCCTAGTAGTCCTCATGGTGCGTCCTATAACATCTCCATGCAGTAGTGTGATATAGATCTTGCTCGTGGGTTCTATACCCACACATGTCAGTTGTGAATGTGGTGTGTGTGCCTCACTGTCTGTTTTGTGAGCAATGCATTTTGGGCTACTCACTTACAGGAAATTTGAATTGCCCTACTTTGGTAACCCTGCTGATGTCATTCCTTGTGAAATACACCTTTGGGGATGAGGCAGCCCAGTAATCTCCGTGGTGCATTCTACAAGTACGTAATGCTGTAGTGTGATAAACTAGTTAGGTAGGAGTTCTATTCTGAGATGTGGCAGGTGTGTGTGTTTGAAAGTCAGAGCCTGTGTGGAGGTGGCTGTGAGTGTCTAACCACTGGACATGTTGAAGAGTGTTTTTTGTATTTTCCTATATGGTGGCCATATTATATGTCACAATGCCCACCTTATGAGGATTACAGATTTCAATCAACCAAGAGACTGTGTTGGCAAGCCATACCCCTACATCTGGCAAAAGGCCTGGTGAACAAAGTAAGCAACCTGACTATTACCCAGAATACGGTCTGAACCCATGTGTCATACACAAATGCACTTGCCTAGAAAATCTCGCTATGTTTCTAGTATCCTGCACATTGTTGACAGATAGTAAGCATGGTGTGAATGCAGTGGGCTGCAGAAGGAATGGCACCCTGTCCACCAGTACAATAAGCACATAATTATGGACAATGCACCTTCGCTATGTTTCCCACTGGATGCCTGCAACATATGTGATGCCATCAAATGTGAGCCACAAAGGACATACAATACCTTACACACATGCCCTGTATGGACAGATGCCACTGACACCAGGGAATATCTGTATCATGCTATCAATGCAGGTGCAGGGTCAACCTGCTGTCTATTAGCAGGTCCTGCCACACCAGGCCAGGATTGGCATATCTGATGATAACAAACTGTGTACACAACATGTGCCAGGCAAACCAGGTTCACTTAAACATGTCACTGTACATTAATGTGGGACGTGAACATCCCAGGCAATGTCCGTGTCAAGGACTATCAAACAGAGACATGGCATGTATTGCAAAGCAATGGCCACACACAATGGTAACCAGGATTTTTATTTATTTTATTTTACATTTGTTGACCGGGCTAGTCTAACTGGATACATGTCCATTTTCAGTAGAGGCCCGGGGAGAAAAGCTCCAAGCATAAGAATAACAATATAACAAAAAGCAAACAAGTTGCCCAATACCAAGCCATAGGATGACAGGACAGTTAATACAATACCCATCTGTGTGGGACATTGCAGACACTACACCCCTGAACCACACTGCAGACCATTGGCAGGTGACATGATGCCAGGGATTACCCCTCACCCAGCCTTGTACAGCCATCTTGCACAGCCAACCACTACACACCCATGAAGCAATGCACACATGCATGTCAGTACTGGCACCTTGTGTCTACCTGTGGGGTATGATGTTCCCAACCACAGTCACATCCAGTATAACTCATTGACATACTGACTGATGTCATACACGTTCACATGCCCTAGCTCATAGAACCTCAGGAAAACCCCTGTGGTGCATGTAATACCTGTGCATTACTTTAGTGTGGCAAACTAAGTAGTTAGGAAGTATATTTATGAGCCTGCCAAAGTGTGCCAATGTGTCTGAATCCCTTAGAGATTGTGGTTGTGTTGACAATGACATCTGTTCATGGGGACAGCCATGTGTGCTACACCTAATGTATGTCTACTATATCTCTGTTGCAGATGTCGCTCACCAGCACACATATATATATTCTTACAGCATACCAACATGTCAGCTATGCGGCACATGGAGGAACTGCATGCACTTGTAATAGTAATAGCTAGTCAGTTAGGGGTTTAAACCCCGTTACCGGTAGGCGTGTGAAAGACAATGCTTAGGTTTTAGTCTCAAGCCCTTCTCAGATGTGCTTTGCCTCTGTCTGTCCTTCACACACACTCTCTGGTGGATGTGGAGGTGTACACCTGCTCAGCAACAGGTTGTGTTTTGTAAGTGATGGTCATGATCAGGTGATGGCCTCTGCACCTATTGCACTTCTCATCTAGCTGATTGCATGTGGAACAGCTCTGGTGACATTCCCATAGCAAATTGCATGATTGCATGGAAACACAGTACAATATCTAGGAACATCATGTTGATGTTTGCCCATGACAGTTGCTGTGTGTGGAACCTGGATCTGGTGTTTGGTAAACAGCATCACATATGAAATCTGGATATTCCTCAAATGACATACACAGTGGAAAATAGCCTAAAGACAGGAGGGTGATGTGCCAGACATGACTACAGCATGTAAGTGTAGCTATGTTTCATTCAGACTACTGCCAATTTAACAAGTTGTGTGTGGTAATGGCTAGTCTGCATGTTTTATTAACTAACAAGACAGTGCTCTGTTTTTGAGGAAACCCCCATCTGTAAGGTCATCTGTGGACTGGCCTGGGTGTGGAAGCATTTGTTTTTTGTGTTACTTACAGAACACATATCTGTGAATTGCAGAAGCATAGCGTGAGGATTGCAGTCAGTACATGGTGACAGTGATGAGAGTTACTGCCATTGCATCCCTGATTGTACATACGTCACATGAAACAGTGGTATGACAGTCACTGTCTGAGGTTATCACAGTGACATGACAATAGTGGGCCACTGTTCATAGCTGCAGTCACAAGTCATCTACGCTTGGACAGACGTCATGCAGTATATATGCATGTGTTGTGCTCCCTCTGCAAATTTATGACATCTGTTGTCTTGGGTTGATGGTAATATCTATGCATGCTGGTATAAGTAATCCTGAATGCTGTTGACTATTACTAAGCCTTATCTGTGTTAAAACTGCAGCACCATAGACTGTATGGGATTGGAGATCCCGGCGGAACCACCTGTCCTACTTCAGCTGGCCATGGCACCGGGCAACTGCACATCTGGGGCCCACCGTTGGACCTCCACCTCTGTTGGCTCTGCACCACTTTCTGTTGGAACCACCACTGAGGATGGGGCCTGCCCCCCTTGGGAGCAGGACCAGACAGGAACTTGTCAACAGTTATATAGTCCAGGCCGTGGTGCATAGGGGGCTCTATAAGGGGTTTTGAGGCCAGCTCGAGGGCAGAGTGTCAAATTTAGAGGGTGAGCCTTCCTAGACAGCCCCCAGCACAGCCACCTTCGCGGCTGTGAAGGTGCAGTGGTGGCTGCCCATGGGTGGAGACCTCTATCCCACTGTTTCCATTTGGGGGCTCATGGGCTTGTGACTTGCCAAACACCCCTCCCCGTCCAAGGTGTATCCCCCCCCCACATGTGTCATATACCACCCCTGTATGCTGTCTTGTCTGTCATCCTATCCAACCTATACTCCACGAGCATGCCTACTCTCCTTCTCCATCATCCCACTCTCACCTTACGGAAACAGAAACAAAAGGCCAATCTGTTCCCAGAACAACTTTTGCCCCATACATAGCTGTCCATTTCACACACGTGTCCACTGGACACATGTAACCTTTTTAACTTGCATCACAACATACTACTGTGTCCTCACCCCTCTCAAAGGCACACAGTCGTGGTATGCACATGACTCCTATAGGTTCCAGGTACACATGATGCAGATGACCCTATTGTACACACGACACTACTGATCCCTCTATGGTTACCCCAGTTAACGTTTTAATGATGATGATATTGCTCACAGCACCTTGCAAGAGTACTGTTCACACATAATAATTAGACAGGAACTGTTTTGTTAATGTAAATGAAATGCTCAAAGTAATGTATTTGGGCAATGTACAAATGTTTGCATGTATTAATGACACATCTCTGTCTGAGGGAGTCTTAATATTACATAGGACACCACTACATAATACAGGAGTTGCTGGTGTTTCCCTTTTCATTCTTTTTTACTGTTTTGTTGTCACATGGTATATTCTTGATATATCCATATATATCTATATTTATGTATGTATATATATATATCTGGACATAAATACACACACATACATCTACATAATGGAATACATTTCCTATACTGTTGAATGACTGTGCTGGATGCAATGTTTGTGATAACATTCATGTCTGTATATCTGCCATGGCTTAGTGATAAATCACAATGGCTGTGGTGTGCAGGGTCCTGGTTTCGAGCCATGCAGAGGCCATTTATTTTGTTGCTGGGCAGAACAAGGGCCATTGGATACAGAGTGATTAAGGCACTTTTAAGCAGCTGTGAGCGGGTGTGCGTGGGTTTGCGTGATGGTAAGCAGTGGTTACTTTTGGTTACAGTTACTTACACTCAGTTACCTTCTTGATTGCTTAACTTGTGTAGGCAGTGCTTACCCCCACGTAAACAGGTTGGAACCTGCTCACTACTGCTTAAAAGTGCTTACTCCTGCTTACCCCTGCGCTAATTTCTTAAAAAAAAAAAAGAAAAAAGGGGTGATAGGAAAGTGGTGAAAAAGGGGCACAAAGAGGGAAAGACAGTAGGCAAGGTAGCTAGGGATGTGCAGGAAGGGTGTAGGGCAGGTCCATAGCTGTCCATTTCTTCTACAGCAATGGCTGTGCATATGCAGTAAATTTGGCGGTACATTTGGACACTCACAACCCTGAGAGAGGGGTGAGGACAACAATAGTATGTTGGGATGCCAATTAGAAATGTTTGCATGTGTCCAGTGGACACGTGTATGAAATGGACAGCTATGTATGGTGCGTGCTTTTTTTGCGGGAACAGATTGCCCTTTTTTTCTTTTACTTTTAGGTGGGAGTGGGATGTTGGGGAAGGAGAGTAGGTATGATCAGAGAGGATACGTTGGGTAGGATGACAGACAAGACAAACAAGATGCGTACAGGGGCGGTATATGATACATGTGGAGGGAAACACCTTGGACGGGGAAGGATGTTTTGAAGTCACAAGCCTATGAGCCCACAAAAGGATACAGTGGGACTGAGTCCCCACCCATGGGCAGTCACCACTGCACCTTCTTAGCCCAGAAGGTGGTTGTGCTGCGGCTTGTGTAGGAGGGGCAGGCTCACCCTCCAGTTGCACCACTCGGCCCTCAAGCTGACATAGGTGGTCTCAAATCTCCTTGTCAAGCTCCCTACGCACCACGGCCCAGACCATACCATGGGTGACAGGTTCCTGTCTACTCCCAGGGGGGCCGAGCCCCGTCCCCTGTGGCAGTTTCACCCAAAGGTGGTGCAGGGCCAATGGACGAGGAGGTCCCAGGCTGTGTCCCAGATGTGCTGGTGCCTGGTGCCATGGCCAGCTGAGGTGGGACAGGTGGGTCCTCTGGGACTGGCCTTCCCATATGAGCTATGTTGTAGCATGTTTAAGGCAGATATGATTTGGTAATAGTCAACAGCATTCACCATTAGTTATAACAGCATACACAGGTATTCCCATTACCCAGGGCACCAAATATAAAATAGTTGCAGAGCAGGCAGAACACATACATATATGGGTCAACAGTGGCCATTACAACACCATGCAGGTTTCATTGATGGCAACATAACATCAGTATGGGGGTATTTTAACATGGCACATGCATAGAAACAGATATGAATATTTATAAACCAATAGGACATATGTCTCAACAAAGGTTAGGAGTGTAGACATACCAAATGAGTTGTGTAAATCAGTTATTTTTGCACATATGGTAGGGGTGAGAGAGTGAGAGAGAGTTCAATTAACAGCTAATAAATCCTTGTAGTTTTCACAACATTAATAGTCGCTGCAGTGGTCTGTCCCTAACATGTATTATTACACTACCCAATGGCGTTATATTGTACAATGGTATATTTGTAGATTAGTATGTATGGGACCTGTGTCTTACGTACAGCCTTGACAAGATGAAGGTGTAATGCAACATGTTTTGAGACTGCTAAATGCTGTCAGACACTTTGGGTCAGATGCTGGAATGACAGGTATGTTTGCATGTACATTCTTTCACTATGTACAAGTTTGACTATCAGTTATATGTCATTTAGAACTGCCTACATTTCTTGGATCATCACACTAATTTGCGGGGGAACAGGGCAAAAGGCAGGTGATGTGGGCCATTTATCAGGACATACTGGGCAGACTGGAGCAGTTGACTAGGCAGACTGGAGCAGTTGACTAGGCAGACTGGAACAGTTGAGGGGTATGAATATAAATACCACTTTCTATTTGAGCATTCTAGCATACTCTGTACAGTTGTTAAGTGTATATATGCATACAGCTTTCTCTCTGAACATTCTAACAAACTGTGTGCAGTTGTGTGGAATGATTATGCATACAACTCACTGGCGCACCTGGGATCCAAAGCCCTGCTGTGTATCACAAAAGCATTGCAGTTAAGATCACTGTACACTATGCTATCAGGCAATTGTTGTGAGGCTTTGCAATGTATTTAGTCTAATATGACTGACATGTTTGCACTTCCAACATTGTTATACAGCACTTCATACACATTTTATCTGCATACCATAGTGTGGGTAACACTGCTTACTACAACAGTACCATTTAATAACTGCAACAGTACAACAACATATGACTGCAGAGTAAACAGAAGCAATGCAGGGGTTACACCTTTATTCACAGCATATTACACAAATCTGTATACTGGTACAACACTTTCTGAGGCTTTTACATTTATTTGTTATGATAGTACATGCAGGCTATTTACTTATCTGCCTCGTGACACATTCTTTGCAGCCTAGCATCATAGGCTTGCTGGTTCACAGCACACTCATCTGCAGCTGTCAGAAAAGTACAGTGATATTTAGCCATACCTATCCATAGTATACACAAGCTAAGCAATTATTAACTACATAGTGGAAGGAGTAAGTCCTTACTCAGTTCTGGAGCATTCTGCATCTGTCTTGCTTCCTGGATCCACTGTTCCAGGACATCCCCCCTCCACCGCTTCAGGTCTGCATGGTGGTGCCTGACCTGCTCACCAGTCTGGGGGATACCTGTGGCACTAGTGAGGTTATGGGTGAGACTGTCCCAGGCCTCCAGTTTGTACTGTGAGTCCTGGTACTGGGCCTGCAGTAGTGTCCTGCCATGGTGCTTTACCAGGAGGCATACCATGAATTTGAACTCCTGGATGCCCCAGCACTGTGCTCTAAAGCAAGTGCCTTCTCCCACTCCAGCCATTCTGCCTGCAGGAGGATGCTACAACCAGTTATGAGCCATATTCCCATCTCTTCAGTTTAAATAGGGCCAGATTCCTGCACTTTTCCGTAATTGGCCGGTTTTGAAAAGGCTAAGCTATATCTTATTCATTACAGGTTATATATGTGTCTGGTATCCATCATTCATATGTACATACACTGTATGGGGTCCTGGGGACTTCATAACTTTATTACAGTGACTCCTCAACTCTATATTTACTGCAGTACTCCAATTCACATATTTATGGTCTGTGGCAGGTTATAGAACATTGCACTGTACATAGATTCAGTTCACATGTTTGATTTGATTTCCCTGTGGTGAGGATTAGTTTGCTGATACTTCCTTTATATATATTCCTATCATGGTGTAGTGGTTAACTAATGTGACTGTGATGTACAGGGTCCTGAGTTCTAGCCTTGCAGAGGCTGTTTATTATGCTGCTGGCCAGAACACTAGCTGTTGGATACAGAGTGATTAAGGCACTTTAAAGCAGTTGTGAGCAGTTGTGCGCAGGTTTGTGTGGAGCTAAGCAATGCTAACCTCCTGTTACAGTTTCTTACACTCAGTTAGCCTCTGCATTGCTTCACCAGTGTGATACTCGCATACTGGTGGCCAAACAGGCTTACACCTGCTTGCTCCCACACTTGCAAATGCACTGCATTTGGTGTTTGTATCTGACATTCACACCCTGGGTGGGTGTGAGGACTACAATAATTCCTTGTGATGCCTATTACATTGGCTTACATGCTTACAGTGGGGTGTTGTGACCATGTGTTCATAGGTGTTGTGTAGTGGGTTATGCAATGCACATATGGTCATCCCATACTTAGCCACCATTTAAACTGGACTGTGCTGCGGGGAGACCCATATCGGGAATGGCTGTCCATTAGGCATAAGCATGCTGGTCAACTGTACAGAATCTGCGGCCTGTCCAGAGTTTGCTTCATACTATCGGTGTGTTCCTCTAACAATCTGCACCTGTTTGGAAAATATCTGGGAATTGACACCATTAAATACAGACAAGTAATTGGGTTTACTCCACATCCTTCAGCCGAGTGATGCTAATGCATGCCTATTATTCTAACAGATTTCTGAGGTTGTAAGTGGAATATGTGCTTTCTGTCCCTATTTGTTCCCCCAATGGTTTATGTTCTGTCCAGTGGTTTTGCTCTTAGGGGTTGAGAGGTATGGGCATAAGCTCTGCCCATTTTGGAATATTGCTTACATCCCTGGGGTGGTCCTAATACAACTGCGCCAGGCAAAACCTGCACGCCTAGGCCCATAATATAATTGCATATCCATAGTTCCCCCACCTGCCCCTCCTCTACAGCACTCATCCTTACTGTGGGTGCAGGTGTGGTCTAACTACACCACTACAGACTGCCCACTCTCCACTTGTCAGGACCCATGTTGTACATTGTGTCGACCCATGGGTTATCAGGCTTGCACAACCTACTGGTCCGTGTACGTGTACAGCCTGGTTTGATGAATCATTACAGGGACTGACTCCGATGATCAGTAATTTTTGGGGTGTCCCACAAGGGACATTGATGTCTTTGTTTCAAGACTAGACCTGGCAGGTCTCTCCCAATGGTAGTATCCTGCCTGTGGCCTGGGAAGCAGTAGTGTGTTTACTTGTATCGTGTGTTTGTATGTTTCACCTGTCTAGGTGGGGGTGGTTGATGCTGCATGTTACATGTTTGTTGATTGGACTCCTCATCCCCATTTGCACGGCCTGTGAACATATGTAATTCATAACTGCCGTATCATATCCTATCTATTTACATGTGTATATTTACACACGCACACACACACACACACACACACACACACACACACATATATATATATATATATATATATATATATATATACATACATACATTACTATGTACAGATATATCTGTATATGAATGCATACATGTATATATTTATATATTGCTGTCTATGTATATCTAACAACATATGGGTGTATGGGTGTCTGCATATGTATATATCTATATGTTTATTTATTTATTTTACATTTGTTGACCAGGTTAGTCCGACTAGAATCAGAGTCCATTTTCAGCGGAGGCCCGGGCAGATAAGCTCCAAGCATAATACAAGAATGAAAGCAGCTGAGAATAAAAAACATGGTTATATATGATATTTACAATGTTGATATAAATGTAGTTGAAAAAGAGGAATACAGATAAAAGTACATACAGACAGCAGGCTGTACAAATTTCCCTCTCTGAAGTTAGTAGAAGATAACAGTATCTATTAGATAAGTAAATTACATACATGATGTTGATTTAGCCAGGCTTGTCACAGTGACATATCCATTTTAATGCCAGATGTTGTTTAATTGAGGCTTTACATTGGTCTGGGGAGGAGAGCATGGTAATGGCACCTGGAAGTTTGTTCCAGGTTCTGCTTACAGAATTTGCAAATAGGGCCATGCCAGCAGAATTGTTAATTCTAGTTGTTTGTATTTGTAGCTTACTGGATGAGCGGATCAGTCTTGTGTTATTATGGGGAAGGAAATGATTTCTAAGGGCCGGAGTATTATTTGGGTTATATAGGATTTTGTTAGCCAATATCTGCAGGTTATACTTGACAAGATTGGGAAATTCCAACCATCCAAGCTGTTTGAGGTTGATGCAGTGGTGGGTTCTGAAAGGAGACCCCGTAGCAAACCTGGCAATGTGATTATAGCAGGTTGTGATTCAGTTCAGTTTTACTTATATTTGCTAGAAGGGGGGAGGCATATAGGAGTGTTGAAAGTAGGTGCGAGGAGCAATGGCTATTTTAGCTGTGGGGGTGAAGAAGGATTTAACTCTGTAGAGTGAACCAAGTTTTTTATTGACGGTTTTGATTGTCTGGCTTACATGGAGGTCGAATTTTAAATTATTCCCCCGGATTCATGAAGCTCGGCGCAAGGCCGGTGTAAGGCCTGCACCGGCCGTGCGGCATATAAATGGTGTAGTAGCGCCATATGCATATTAATGAAGGTGCGCCGTTACCACATCCACGCATAGGACTCGTGCACGAGTGCATGGGGCGTTACTAAGCTGCGCCCGGAGGCGTGTCAATGTCAGCTGGCAATGAGCAACCTAAACTGCTGAATATTGTAGCCTGCCTGCAATAGTAATCACTCCTATCAGTGTCCGTGGATAATGAAACGTATGCAAAGCATGCAAGACAGTTCCCGGACACACAAAATGGAGAACCAAACAGAAATGCACGCAACATAATATGAGTTTCCATCCATGGAACAAATGACATTTAAAATTGTGTGTCCGTAATGTACTGCACTGTCAGAAGTTATACCCAGTGGAAGTGAAGCGCATCATGTCAGCGCGCCGCCAATACACACGTCTAGCCCCATGTGTATGGTCACCAACAGTCCTACAGTGGCAGTGATAGTACACAGCAGGGCAGTTGTGGCTATATAACAACCGTAAAGAAACCTGACAGTCCATATTGTATACCAAACACACACAAACATATGTATATTAAAATGTGCTATACACATGAACAGGAACGTAACCGTCACATACACATAGGATGCTATATGCGGAACCGGGATATCCAAAAGTAGAACCCATGCATGCAAATGCAATACGCAACAACCCCTGTATAGCACATAACCCGCACCCATGTCTGAATGTCCACCAAATCCAGCTACCAGCCTTGCGCATCCGTACACCTACACATAGCGGGTATTCCCCATATGTAGTAGGAAGTATCGTCCTAGGCAGTGTCCGGATTGCAAATATGTATCCCACGTTTGTAAACATCCCATCACAGGTACGTAAATCCAAATGCCCGTGCGTTAATGTTACGGCAAAATGTGTGTACATCCCACGTGGGATAAGTAACCTGTTGAAACCTCAGAGTTGTTTACACGCCACGGTGTCCATTACTGTACACATCTGGACAAAACATGTATGTGTAGTCACAGTACTGTTCAGTTTCTACACAGACATGCAATTCATACTACGCAGGATGGAACAGCTGTCCACCATGCAGGTCACCCCACTAGGGTTGCCACCTGTTCAGATGGCCAAGGTGGGACATCCCTTGTAGAAATGTGAGAATTTGCAGGATAAAACATACCCCCAGCCTGTGCAAAGTACAGAATTACATGTGTATGCCAAGATAAAAGCTAATGCCATAGCATGTGAATAGCTTATGCTATCCCAAATAATAGTCATCTGTACCAGATACAAAATACCTGTATCATGCAACTAGTACAGAAATGAAGAAATATATTATTGTCTTAAAATCACAGGACATTTGCCATGTCTTAGGTGTCGTTGCAGGACACAACTGTCCAAAGTGGGACCTCCCCTCGCAAAGAGGAACAAGTGGTAACCCTACTCCCCACTGAATTATCGACAGTATATATTCAACTCAATCACATACCGACACCACCTCTCAACCTATTACAGCAACAAAACCTGGACAAAGCCTAAAATGATGGGTGGACAAATAGGGATAGATGTAATTACTGCTCTCACAAGCTTCAAAAGTTCACAGAATAATAGTATGTACATAAGCAGGAAATGTTGTGAAGGATGTGGGGTAGTCCCCAGTATTACAGAGGTCCGTATATATATATATATATATATACTGTAACAAGCTGTCACATATGTTGACTGTACTACTGCATACCTGTAGTTAATTCATAGTTAAGTCATGTGCAAAATAATAACCCTTGTAAGAATGAATACAGGAAATAGTCAAATGTGAATGGGAACACCACTCACCGTGGATTATATATCGTAACCGCCCCCACCCATATTATGTATTGCCAACATCATAAGCTGCTGAAAGGTGCCCAAACACCTGTGTCTGTAAACACAAATTAAATGTTTAAAATGGACAAACCCTGTCCATGTGCTTTGTCTGACATTTGAACACGGTCAGGGCAGTTCCGTTCACCAGTCGGACAAGCCTAAACTCAGATTACCACATGAACACCCTGACAATTAAAGACCTGTATGTGTCAGGACTATAAGCCTTTGGGTTCTGAATATCCCTGCAGTGATGAAATATGCAGCGCGGGTCCAGAGCAGTAGGGAATAGGGAATGTGTAACATGTAGTACCGCATTTTTCCCAGCAGGAGAATGGATGCCTGTGACATAAGTGAAGCGGTGAGGCATATGTTAATGTAGCTATGTACTATGGGTATGCATATAAATGAGTCAGAACACCAAACGTATAGTGGTTACAGCATCCGGCCAACATGAATGCAGTCCCGGTTGAACAACGACTACAGCACATATAATGTGAAAGTGTAATTAATGCATCTGTGCTGTACAGACAGTTAAATATGTAAAGGTGAACGTGTGTTTCGCAAACGTCCATTAACCGTATTACAGATAATTACTGGTACTGTTACAAGTAATAAAGCCCACGTAAGCACAAAGACTTAGTAAACATATGTAACCCACAATAAGGATATGATTGCACGCCTGTGCGTAACCCACAATAAGGAAATGCAAGTGCGCCTGTGCGTGTGTGATCTGCTCACAGCATAGTAAATGAATGCTGTTTCCCCCATGTTAGTTATACATGGCTCAAACCTGTTAACCTCGTAAAGTATGAAACCGGACAAAGCCATGCAAACTACTGGTACAAATAGGGACAAACACCAGATATGTGCCAGAACAAACATAGAAAGTGGATAGAATAACGGGTGTGTCAGTAGCATGGATTCTCTGAAGGGTATGCAGTCGTAACCTGAACTGCTTGCCAGAAATCCCCACTGTAAGTCTCAAATGAAATGCCATGACATTGCCAGATAGACACAGGTTTATTTAAAACACAGCGAAGATAAAGGGGCAAGCAGCTGTACACTCTGCGACAATCTGTAAAGTGGAAAGGTATGGTATGGATATAGATATATGTGTATACACATAATCCACAGACGCAAACCAAAGCAAGTTATGAAATGAGGATTGTACATGTATATATGTATACACAACAGACTTATGTCCCGTAGATATGACATATGTACATAAATAGGCAACGTTATATATAATATGGGTAGACAAACAGACATGCAGGAAAGGTGAATAAACTGCAGCATTCCAAACCATTGGCCAGAAAGTGACAGTCCAGCAAGTTCTACACTTTAAACATGCAGATAGGTGTCCATTGCAGGACTCCAAAAATTGAATCTTATGTAGTGGCAACCGACATTGACGCAAAAGAAGTGACCGCAGCAAATACGAAATAGCTGTACATGCAACAGTATTAGGTGCAAGGATGACGACACATGTGTCGATAGAATGTATGATGTACGAACTGATATCCGGAGAGTGGGGAGTGCATATAAGTGTCTCCACACTTCAGTACCACACACATTAAACATGTGTAATGGGTACTGTAGAGGGTTGTCAGGTATGGGAATCATGGGTATGCAGAAATGGGCCTAGGTTTTCTTTGGCAGGGATTTCGTAGGCCCGCCCCTTGGGAGTGATGTGGGTATAGCACACGCCTATATTCTCAATAATGGGGCAAACCATCCACTGGATATTGCGGAAACCATTTTGGCAATATGTAGGGCCCTATATCAGTGTCATGTAGGCGATTATCATGGATGGACATGCGTACGACCAAGATGGTACCCATAACTGGCAAACTGTCAGAATAACACAGCTGCACTAAGGCATAGTACATGAAATACAAATAGGGACTATATTAGATATACCCCAGACAAAGTCAGAACATTGTGAAAATACTGGCGTACCCATGAATACGGATGTTATGAGTGTTACTAATCATGTAATGGAAATGTCAGTCACTATTATCTACCGCACAGTCCGTAATGCCTTGCCAGCAATTTACCAGAAAGGCACATCACTATGACAAATGTAACAAGGTCAAACGTCAGGGCGTTTACCCATAATGTGTACAGGTTAGGGGTATGAAGGTAACCTGTCCAAAATACATGTACAGAACTAGTGATACTAGGTGGACAGGTGAGAAGAAAGACATCAGGACAAATGAGAAAACATGTACAAGACACATGTACTCCGACAAATGTGAATGACAACGTATGCCCTGTGAATGTCAATGTGGAAGGTTAATAGACACAAAAGTAATGTGTCCCTCAGGGTGTCATGCAGTGTCACCATAACAATGTCCAGTCCCCCAGACACATACGTGAGCTCTGCCACTGACGGAAAGCACAAATACCGGCGCACACATACAGTACATGATAGACCAATTAGTGTGGATAAGCAGCTGTTGGCCTGTGTGAGGAATACAACTGTCTGGGTGGGTGTGTTCTGCAATATAAATGTAATGGCATGTGGCCTGTGATGCCACCATACAGTGTGTGTATTGGTGTCAGAAAGTTGATATTTTGTTACAGACACATACTCCGCAACTGTACAGATTTACGCAGAATGTGCAGAGTTCTGCCTCATATGTTTGGTGTGTTCCACATAACAACAGTAACATTCTGGCACTTTCATGATAACTGAAGACATGAAATAATGACAAACATGTGAGTAAGACACCAAATCCGACAGAAAAGCCATACTAATGCAAAATCTATTATTGTGTCAACTATCTACGTTTGTAAGAGCAACATGTCAATACTGCCCCTATGTGTCCCACTATCAGATAAGGCCTTGTCCAGCAACTTGCTCTAGGAGGTGGAGTGGTATGAACAGAAACAGATCCATGTGTGAGGAAACAGCAATATCGACTGAAAGATAACACAGAAGGTATGAAATGCGCTGCAGTAGGACGTGCAGTACTGTCCGCAGGTATGTGCTGACATGTCAAATGACACAGCAGTCTACATGAAGAACCTATAGGGCTGTCACCTTTACAAATGATGATAGTGGGACATACCCAGAGCCATGCGCACAGCACAAATAGACATACACACATCAAAACTAGGCCATGATACATGAAGCCTCCGGCGTGTACGAGTACAGTGAGAGTACAGCAAGGATAGATGTCTGCCAAGATATACAGCAAACGCCTGTAAGGGCGTGTAACACTGCCCGTAGCACAAACGTTGCATGGACAATGTTGGGAGTTGCAACATACCCCATTGGTATGTGAAAGCTATGCAAATATGCGATACATGAAACAGTCAGCTGTCCATGCAAGAGCAGAAAATAGATTTTATATATATATATATATATATATATATATATATATATATATATATATATATATATATATATATATATATATATATATATATATATATGGTTCTACCTGAGTTAGTCGACACGCCAGAACACTGACAAGCGAATCACGAGCCCCAGAAGATCGACAATTCAGAAGACCGACACGACGGATGAAAACACCGATGCCAAGGATGCCGACATGGGAAAAGGCTGTGTAAGTATGCGGTAGTGACGGACGTTAGGGTGCGAGTAAGGTAAGTGTGGATATTGACGGTCTGTGGGGATAGGGGTGGGTTAAGTGAGTTAGGGTCAGTGCGCGGGTTAGGTAAGTGTGTGGTAGTGATTGTGTTTGGGTTAGGGACGGGTTAAGTGAGTTAGGGTTAGG
The DNA here is from genome assembly GCF_019279795.1 of Protopterus annectens. NCBI lineage: Eukaryota > Metazoa > Chordata > Ceratodontiformes > Protopteridae > Protopterus > Protopterus annectens. The sequence goes on from NC_056728.1 coordinate 1,898,667,941, forward strand.
GAACGGGTCAGGTAAGTGTGCGGTAGTGATTGTGTTTGGGTTAGGGGCGGGTTAAGTGAGTTAGGATTAGGGAGCGGGTCAGGTAAGTGTGTGGTAGTGATAGTGTTTGGGTTAGGGGCGGTTTAAGTGAGTTAGGGTTAGGGCGCGGGTTAGCCGAGTATCCGATAGTGACGGACCTTAGGGTTAAGGTTTGGGTTAGGGTTGTAGATAGTTGTGTATGTGAGGTTTAGTGTGGGTTTGTAGGGATTTTGGTGTGCTTGTGTTGTGTGTGTGGTTTTTGGACAGGGAATGTGTTTTGTTTGTTGATTGTTGTGATTGTGGTGTGTGCAGTGTATGAGGTTTCGTGTTTGTGTACCGTCGGTTATTTCATTGTCGGGCATGTGGGGTTTCGTGTTTTTGCACTGTCGGTTATGTGGTTTCGGTGATTGCGTTGTTGGTGTTTTGGGGTTTCGATTATGTCAGGTAGAACCATATATATATATATATATATATATATATATATATATATATGTATACACAGAGAGAGAGAGAGAGAGAGATACAGACATACACACACACACATGTGGCAGGGCTGGTAATCGAACCTACACATGACTACCCTATCACACTACAGCATGACGCATTTACAGAACACACTACCGAGATTACTAAACACAGCAGACACACAGGCATTCTACTAGGTGCGTGTCAACATCCGCAAAGACAAAGACGTCAGCAGGATACATCTGTGTTGCGAAGCATCTAAAAACATAACCTGAGTCACCAGGCAGAAGGGAGCATGCACACACACACACACACACACACACACACACACACACACACACACACACACACACACACACACACACATCTGGCAGGCCTGGGAATCGAACTTACACTTAACTACCCTATCACACTACAGCATGACGCATTTACAGAACGCGCTACTGAGACTACTGAACACAGCACTCCCAGAGGCATACTTCTAGGTGGGTGACATCATCCGCAAAGGCAAAGACGCCGATAGGGAATCTATGTGTTGTGAGGCATCTAAAAGCATTACTGTGTCCCCAGGCAGCTGGAAACACACACACACACACACACACACACACACACACACACACACACACACACACACACACACACACTTGGAAGGGCTGGGAGTTGAACACACACCTACCTACTCTAACACACTACAGCATTACACATTTACAGAACGCGCTACCGAGATTACTGAACACAGCACTCCCAGAGGCATACTCCTAGGTGGGTGACATCATCCACAAAGGCAAAGATGCCGATAGGGAATGTATCTGTTGTGAGGCATCTAAAAGCTTTACTGTGTCCCCAGGCCGCTGGAAACACACACACACACACACACACACACACACACACACTTGGAAGGGCCGGGAGTTGAACACACACCTACCTACTCTAACACACTACAGCATTACGCATTTACAGAACACGCTACCGAGATTACTAAACACAGCACTCCCAGAGGCATACTTCTAGGTGGGTGACATCATCCGCAAAGGCAAAGATGCCGATAGGGAATGTATGTGTTGTGAGGCATCTAAAAACTTTACTGTGTCACTAGGCAGCTGGAAACACACACACACACACACACACACACACACACACACACACACACACACACACACACACACACACACCTACCTACTCTAACACACTACAGCATTACGCATTTACAGAACGCGCTACCGAGATTACTGAACACAGCACTCCCAGAGGCATACTTCTAGGTGGGTGACATCATCCGCAAAGGCAAAGACGCCGATAGGGAATGTATGTGTTGTGAGGCATCTAAAAGCATTACTGTGTCCCCAGGCAGCTGGAAACACACACACTTGGAAGGGGCGGGAGTTGAACACGCACCTACGTACACTAACACACTACACCATTACACATTTACAAAATGCGTTACCGAGATTACTGAACACAGCACTCCTAGAGGCATACTTCTAGGTGGGTGACATCATCCGCAAAGGCAAAGACGCCGATAGGGAATGTATGTGTTGTGAGGCATCTAAAAGCTTTACTGTGTCCCCAGGCAGCTGGAAACACACACATACACACACACACACACTTGGAAGGGCCGGGAGTTGAACACACACCTACCTACTCTAACACACTACAGCATTATGCATTTACAGAACGTGCTACCGCGATTACTGAACACAGCACTCCCAGAGGCATACATCTAGGTGGGTGACATCATCCGCAAAGGTAAAGACTCCGATAGGGAATGTATGTGTTGTGAGGCATCTAAAAGCTTTACTGTGTCCCCAGGCAGCTGGAAACACACACACACACACACACACACACTTGGAAGGGCCGAGAGTTGAACACACACCTATCTACTCTAACACACTACAGCATTACGCATTTACAGAACGCGCTACCGAGATTACTGAACACAGCACTCCCAGAGGCATACATCTAGGTGGGTGACATCATCCGCAAAGGCAAAGACGCCGATAGGGAATGTATGTGTTGTGAGGCATCTAAAAGCATTACCGTGTCCCCAAGCAGCTGGAAACACACACACACACACACACACACACACACACACACACACACACACACACACACACACACACACTTGGAAGGGCCGGGAGTTGAACACACACCTACCTACTCTAACACACTACAGCATTACGCATTTACAGAATGCGCTACCGAGATTACTGAACATAGCACTCCCAGAGGCATACTTCTAGGTGGGTGACATCATCCGCAAAGGCAAAGATGCCGATAGGGAATGTTTAGAGAGTGAGCGGTCTAAAAGCATATTACCGTCCCAAGGTAGACGTACACAAACACGCCAGTGCTGTCAACGGACCAACTAAATATCTACGGAGCACAACAACACTGAATAGATATGGGATGCGCCACAGACAGTACACCCTTCAAGAGAGCAACAAGTGTGTTCAATGTAGGCATCCATCGTGACATTGAAATTGGACATCTGGTGCCTGGATGACTACCATGGCTATACAGGATGTCAATGGCCATGCCCACATGCTTAGTATCACACGTCTGTTTGGAATGTACTGTGTGTCCATCTACACAATGGTGTACTGGGCATGCTCACACACTTAGCTGTTGCAAAGGGCCAACTTGCATGCACACGGAGTCTAATCACGGAAGGTCGTAGTGTGGAATGTACTGTGTGTCCATCTACACAACGGCGTACTGGGCATGCTCACACACTTAGCATTTGCAAAGGGCCATCCTGCATGCACACAGAGTCTAATCACGGTGGGGCGCAGTGTGGAATGTACTGTGTGTCCATCTACACAATGGCGTACTGGGCATGCTCACATACTTAGCTGTTGCAAAGGGCAATCTTGCATGCAGATAGAATGTACACACAGAAGGGAACAGTAAGGTATAACTGCCCTCACGCACAGGGTGGTCACACATGCAGTGACCTGTACACACACAGCTGCCATCACAGCTGTCACAGGTGCAGGTCACACGCATTACACTGCACTGCAGTGTACACTGTAGCTGTCAAGTCAGCACCATGTCGTTGGTGCAGCACTACACAGCCTTACGGTCCAACAACACCATCTGACACATGACCACTGGGCTGTACAGCAGTGTACACCAGCTGTGCAGAGTACACATGTACCAACAGGGATCCAACAGGTGTTATGCATTGCAATGATACCAGTATACATGAACAGGTCGGCTCAAGACATACCATGGCCCTTATACAGCTGTGACACCTGACTGTTGCTGTACACCAATGAACACACGTCTGGGTATGTCATACATGTGATTGTGTGGATGTGTGCATGGACTGCACACACAACACATACATACATGGCCTTTGATGTACCTCATGCATAACACTGGCCTAATCAGTGCTACACACGCGAATTGAATGTGGGCCCATGTCTGTTGAATGCTCACACTATAGGGGGTAGCAGTGTTGACCGGGACACATACCCTTGTACTGGTCGCCTGTGACACCCGTGATATCATACTGCAGTCCATGTGTTATGTATGTCAACACACATGTCCAACAATAGCAATGCATACAAACATGGCAACAGGAGACACATGTGACATCTGTACTGTGCATGCAGCAAACATGCATGTGCAGTGGCCGATGTCCGTAACATAGTTGCACCTACCTACGACATACAGACGCAATGCAGACCCATCATTGACATCTGTATACGGTGACATACAAACAGCATGTATGGAGGGATGTGTGTACATAACGTGGTGAACCACCTGACTAGATGCATGTGTGCAGGGGGTGGCTCACAGTTGTGTCACACACCATCCTATCATGCCATGTGCTAACTGTACGCTATGTCGCTGTTACGTGACGGTGCTGACATAATGCATACACAGCGGTCAGGTGTTAACAACTATATGTCATATGGCACCTGTAACACCTACACCCTCTCATGTGTATATAGTAGCACATTTGCCAGATATAGCGTTGGTACACATAATGCAATCAATACCGCTGCATGTCCATCAAACGTGTCATCATATGGCTGGTGTATCATACCCAGCACTGCCATGTGTGTCCGAATGTGTGTCCAGGGATGCCACATATCATGGGGAATATGTCCCAGTTGCTACACATCCCTGTACACCATTGTAGAGAACTGTACATACGTCAGTGTGGGAAGCATGACATTCGCCGGTGAGGTGCATCACACACATCGGCTGTCCATATACACATGTGTGGTCACCACAGTGTGTGTGTGTCTGTATGTATGTCTGGTGCTTGGTGTGAGTGTGTATGCTAATATACGGTGGGAAATTATCACTGGCCCCACATGTTGACTAACCTGTAATGGTGATGCATTGCACAACCCTGTTGATGCCATAGGTCCCAGCCATATTGGCTACCTGTGCATGTCCCTTCTCTGTGACATGTCATGTGGGTGCATAGTACTGTGAGGGTGATGACCACAAAGGCATGGGTCCCCAGCTGCACACTATGGGGTGTGTGTTATAGTGGTGTACACCCCGTGACTGCGGCCATGTTCACGTACTGTTACAGGGTCCTACTGCTGCACAGTGTGGCCTCCAGCTACCAAGTGACATCTCACATCATCATTGGCCAGGCCGCTGTGTACAACCCCTGCACCATGTCACCATACCTGTAATGTGTCCTGCTATGTATGTAACGTCTCTGTCCAGTGTAGCCTGTGGCACCAACCACATGCGTCAGGTGCAGTATATGTGCGGACATCTGTGTCATGTTTGTGTGTCCAACAGTCAGGATGAAGGTACATGTAACATGCTGATATTGCCCAACGTGCCTGTGTGTACTCAACAGTTACATGTGGGGGACTGCAAACCCTGCTACCTGTAGGCACATGCAAGTATACCATAGGAGGGAACCAGGGTATCACAACCAACATGGTGCTACAGATGTAACCAAGACACATACCGTGAACACATCACAATGCATGCTGCACCTGCACTACATGGTGTGACTGGTGCATGTCGACAGTACACAACCTATGTCACATACACAACTCAGTATTCACACACAACCACTGCAACATACAAATCCCTCACTATGCATACACAGGTATTACATACACCTCTCACTATGCTGTTCACCCTGTGCATCAGAATATTTGTGCATAACCCTGCACCGATGGTGTGGATGACAGGGATGCGGCACAGGCTTCATCATATGCACAGGGTGATATGTTTGTCAGGGGCATAGGCTGCACACAACCACTGCAACATACACATCCCTCACTATGCATACACAGGTATTACATACACCTCTCACTTTGCTGTTCACCCTGTGCATCAGAATATTTGTGCATAACCCTGCACCGATGGTGTGGATGACAGGGATGCGGCACAGGCTTCATCATATGCACAGGGTGATATGTTTGCCAGGGGCATAGGCTGCACACAACCACTGCAACATACACATCCCTCACTATGCACACACAGGTATTACATACACCTCTCACTATGCTGTTCACCCTGTGCATCAGAATATTTGTGCATAACCCTGCACCGATGGTGTGGATGACAGGGATGTGGCACAGGCTTCATCATATGCACAGGGTGATATGTTTGCCAGGGGCATAGGCTGCACCAATGGATAACATCATGTGTGTGTGTTAGGGCCAGTGAGTTGACTGGACATGTCTTTGCAGAATGCATGTGGATGTTGTGGAGCCCTACAGTTGTGTTTGCTGTGTGCGTGTATGTGTGTACACAGTTCTGCCATTTGTGATGCCTACACGGGGTATAATTGACAGCCCCAGATTGTGCAGTGCAGGTTGTACAGCTCACTGTGTCTGTCCATGGCCATGTGACCTGTGCCTGCCTGGGGTTGCACAGGCACTACCAGGTGGAGGTACAAAGTGGCTACTGTCCGACGACACATGTCCACTGGAAACATGTCCCCGCTGAGACCGTCCAGGGCCACGACCACGTGGCCTGCTATGTCCTGGTGTTGACAGTGCAGCAGCAGCTGCACTGCTACTGCTACCGGCACTATGGGAGCGGGCATGTGAGGTGGCATGCTCACGTTGACCTACACTAGGTGGTGTTGCTGGCCTACGTCCATGTGGCCTATGCCTCACTCCTACCAGGTGTTCCAGCACAGACAGCTCCCGCTCGTGGATTGCCATGCCTTGGTCAAGGATTCCGACCATTTTACCGCCTATCCAAGAACATTAGCAATCTGCTGTTGAGCATTTGCCAATGCCTGGATGTTGTCATTTAGAGTATGGATAGCAGCCCTCTGCAGCCTCTGCCCTTCTCTGTTCTGCTGTTCAGCACATGCCTGCGCCGCCATTATAGTCTGGAACATGTGTCTGGTGATACCAGCTGCTGCGCTCTGTCCTGCAGGTGCATGTCTGCCAGAGGTCCTCCTACGAACAGCACCGGCCACATGCCTGTGTGGCACATCTGCAGTCATTACAATGACACCATGGTGTGTAGACACACCTTCTGTAGCCACCACACGTTCCTCTTCCACGCCAACAGACGCTGACTTTCCTTCCTCTATGGCCACCAGTGATGCGGTATGTGTTGGCAGCAGAACTGTGTGCAGGGAAGAGGGGGACATAGCTGGGATGGTAACCATTGGCACAGATTCAGCCCCTGACAACCCTGCCTGTACCTCATGCATATGTTCATCACTGCTAGTATCTGTGGGGACACTAACATCAGATGGACTGCAGGAGGGTAACGCACCTACATCACCTGTGAATGCAAAGAAATACTGTAAAGTACAATAGACACAGACAGCCACACACACATAGACACACACACAGACACACACACAGATACACAGACACACAGACACACACAGACACACACAGACACACAGACACACACAGACACACAGACACACCATGCATGTGATTTGTCAGATGGCATGCAGCATGCCTGCGGTAGAGCAGAGGGCATGCAGCTCAGACATTAATAGTGTTAGTAAGCATACCTCCCTGGGGTGCACACTACAGCAAGCAGGTGTCATATCAGTAGCCATGTAGTTCACACTATCATGGTAGTATGCATGCAACCCCGTGATACACCATGTGGCCCAGAACAGGATAACAGTACACATGGCTGACGTGACCTTGACATGTAATTTGCTGACATGTGCATTAACATGCATACATGTTTGACACAATGGTGTCCTGACACATGTACAGTACATAATGGGCTTCACATTGCAAAGTTGTGTGTATGCCCTACAGATAGAATGCATGTTTAGCAAATGTGCATGAGCACGGGAGGGTAGTGTGAGCCATCTACATTGCTATACAGTGTGAAGTACAGACACTGTGCCATTGCATGGCAACATGAGGCATGTATGTTGCTGTAGAATGCATAATATGTACACATTGCATAGCCATAACTGCAAAACAGCCGTGATGTTCGACAGATCGTATATGGTAGACTTCAGTGACACCACCAGTAGCTGTGCACAGGCTTTAAGGTTGTCCACTGTACCACATCAACTGTATAATCTGTCAACTAAGGCTATAATTGGACCATGTGTGGACAATGTGCAACAGGGTGTATACACATCCCATGTACTGTGTGGCTACATGTCTCTGGCCATCCCCCATGGCCATGTGTGCACATGTGGTGGCCAATTGTGTGTGATGGGCATCTTCTCCACATGTCTGTGTGGTCCCATATGACATAAACCCATACATGTCAGATATGTCACATTCCACAGGTCTATGCAGACAACGGGTTTTATGTTTGGTATGTGGGGTATAGGTCATGTGATAGTGTGACAATATTGCAGACAGAACACTACATGTCTGGGACATGTCAGGTGGCACATCACAATGTGTGCACCCAATGCAGGGGCATATGACACAATGGTGACACTTGTGGGCTGCTCATATCACAGCTCACTGTGTGGTACTGTGTGCATACCACACATGTTGTTCCAATGCATACTACATATGCCTCCATTGTAGAACACCTCCACCATTGTATGCACAGCTGACCATACATGTCACAATGACAAGTACTGTGGTTTCAAGTCTGTGTATCATTACGTGTGAATATATTGCACATGGGTGGTGTGTGTGAATGCATGGTGGTGCGACCTGCATATCATGACTGGAACAAACATCAGGTGTGTAAGTGTTAACTGGCCACATGGCAAATAGATCTACGCTGTAACATACCTAATACTGATGACAATCTCACCTGCAACGGACCCATGTCTGTGCAGCACGCCAGAGGTACCTGTATAGGGGTGACACACCAGTATGAACATTATCCATTACTGTATGACATCCACAGGTTGCACTGTGCATGTGCACACATTCACCTGTGTAATAGCATATAGTATACACATGTGTGCATACACAACATAGCATACTGTAGTATGCAACATGTGTGTCCACATACCTGGCATATGTTGTTACTTTACATTATGTACAGTGACACATGCAACTACATGGGATATAATAGCCATATGTGCATTACTGAATTACCAGGCAACTCCAGGCTCATTGGTTGGGAGACACCCACCTCCACGATGGCAGCTAGTGTTTCTGGATGCTGTTCCCTGGGTGTCCCCAGACTGGCCAGTAACTCCTCGGTGTGTGTGAGTGGGGCCTGGGTTTGTGGCCCACCACCTGTTCCACCTTGTTCCCTGGCGATTGCAGTGGCACGCTGTTTTGCATGTCGTATCAGGTCCATGCAGTGTCTGCGCACCTGCTGGTAGGTGCGGTTATGGCCACCCACATCGTTCACCCTCATGCGTAGATCCTGCAACAGGTCATCCCGCTGCTGGGCATGCTGTGGCACATGGCTGAACAACAAGTCATAGTTGTCATGGAGCTGTGGGATGAGGACATCATCCTCCTGGCGGGTGTATGCTGGGAAATGTGTACTGGGCATTATCTGTAAAACATAATGATGGTGACAGGTCACAGTTTCAGAGATGTACAGAGATACTGCTGCACATACATTTCTATGACATCTACTGCATCTGCACAGTTATCTTTGCAAAGCACCATGACACTGACACGACTGACGTGTTTCTGTCACACATGTCACACCCATTATGCATTGGATATCATCACCAGATATGTGTGTCACCTCATTACAGTGTTCATACTCCATGTAAATGCTATCTTGCTGTGGGCATGTCTATTTGCCTGCACTTGTGTTCTTACCTATCTACACATGCCTCGATGTGTCCACGGTACTACTGTTGACCTGGATGCTGTGTATATGTCACATATCAACACAGACACAGCTGGAATGGACATGAGCAGTGACAATGCACACATATGCATGGACACCTGTACATGCATGTGTTTTGCCATATACATCTACACAGCACTGTACAACTGTTCAACATCCTGACACGGATCGCCTGTATTACACATGTGATAGACATGGGACAATGGATAGTCAGACGACATTCGCAGGGATGGTCATCAACCATAGCATGTGCGGGCATGGTTTCCACGCTGTTACAGATGACCATTGTGCCACCGCAAGCTGCATCAGTGCCACATTACTGATCCAGTCAGTTGATAGTACATCTACCATGCGGCCATCACGCCATGTATGACTGGGATGACATCTGCAGCTTTGATGGACAGGGTTGCATGGTATGGCAGGAGTATGTCACATATATGGCACAGGGATCTGTCCAGCCTGTGGTGATCCTAGTATTAGGACGTTGGCTGTCCATGACATATGTCATATAGATCAGGATATGGACATGTAGCATGTCCATCATCATGGTGTAGCAAATGTCCTTCTGCAAGGTAGACGGCATGCTGCATAGTGGAGGTGTAGATTGTGAAGGCTGTTATCGCACATCCATGCATAGCCATTACCCCTTATAGGTGGCATGTGATCCAATATTGGTCACCACAATGCTGTATATGCCTGGCCACTGATCTCCGTGCTCATGGATGGCACCCTGGCATGACATGGGTACCTCAGATGACTACCTAAGGGGCCTGGAGACGTCACCATGTTGGGGGTGCACTGCACAGCACCATCCCTTACACAGTGTCCATAATGTTGACCACAGCCTAGGTAGCAGTTTATGGGTACAGGGATGTTCACCTAGCGGTGACACTGCTGGTATCATCCATCAGACTGTGCACATATGTCACACACCTCACACACACAGCCCATTCTGTATGTTGTTCACAACACTGACACAGCTAAACTGATAGGTCATGGCCATTCACAGCCTTACATACACAGATGCCTAACATTTGTGTGTGTGGTATGGGCTACAATGAGGGTGAGGTACAACACATTAACCCTGTTCTACTGTATCTGGCACAGATGTGCTGTGCACATGTCACTCTTGCACCTTTTGTAGTTGTGGGTCTGTCAACAGGCCACTGGTGGAACACACCTGTGACATGCAAAGGTATTTGTAATCAAATATCTGTGCTATCTTGTACATCTGTGCTGTTAACATCTACAGTGCTAATGGTTCATGGACATGCACACCATACTCAGCAGGGTTATAGTGCGGTGCCACCCTAAATGACTGTCATCACCACTTGTGGGTTGATATTATCCAGCACCCTATCTGTATTGTATGGTCATGCTAGGCACTTGTTCAGAACATGTGAGCATGAAATGAGCTAATGATTACTATAGCGCCCATTCCACACCATTTCCCACAGGTACACTGGCTGTCCTACACTTCCCAGCTTGCTTAAGGTACGACAGCTGTTGTACACACGTAATGCACATATCCTGTGGGACATGGTTGTATATGCAGGCATGTCCAACTGTCACATACCAGTGCTACTTCCTGTCTATATGAGGGATATGTCATATATGTGGCAATAGAGCAATTGTCTCGTGTACACATTCAATGCTCACTTCCCAACATACGGCACTACAGCCTGTGGGGGATGCACGGCTGCAGCCGTGCTGGGCCCATATCTCTCAGGTGTACCTCATTACGGGGAACATACCTCATTTGGGGTTCTAAAAGGTGCATGTTCTTCAAGGTTCCACATTGGAAGGGTCAGTCACACATTCATTGAGTACATCGTTTACCTGCTAGCCATGGCTAGATAGATGAGAATCATAGTAATTCATTGGAATATCTGTTTTATACGTAAGACCAGCCTATTTTAGCCATCATATGCCCTTCCTAGTTGACGCTGTTAGTAAGCCAGTTGTAAGTGTTCCACGTTTCGCCCATTTGTAACACTGTATGAGGGCTAATGTTCCTCATTTTGGGGACAGGAGGCTGACAGCTATGGCTGGGGGTAATGCTGTCGCCAACCCTGACTGCACCTGACAGTCATTTGGGGATGTGTAACATTCGCAACACACCCCACCCATCACATAGTCTCACATAATCTACACCACTGGCCACACCTACGAAGACAACCTGTGCAGTACGTCTCCATACTCACTGTAGGCACCAGAGGTAGACCTCATCATGGAAGACAACATCACCAGCTTATAGCCCACAGATTCATGTGTGCCCACCACATACAGCCAATAGTGTGTTATAACATTCACAACACACCAGTCATAGCTGACTCTGTAGGGTGTCGCACTGCAGTTCCACACAGCAGGCTACACAAGGAGTTAGTCGCTTACATCTTGCTGTCGGGTAACTGCTTCTGCAACATAACCTATGCACCCATGCCACACCTCACCAGGTACGATATGTCTGTCATTCACCATGTTAGTGTGACTGCCCTGTGATGCCACTTCACAGACTACGTGTGCAGGGACATGGAATAGCTCACCAGTCTTATAGCCCTGAGGGTGTGGGCCTAGCCTTGGGGAGCATTTTGCATTCATCCAGACACAATACCACTGTACAATGAACGACTGTGTCACTTCAACAGTTGCCTATGCTCCTATTGTCATTCCACAGGCATGTGGTATCTGTCCGCTATGACTGTCCTGGTCAAACACATTGCTGTGGCACAGATGACTTGAACCTGTCGGCCCTGGGAGTACAGCTCTCATGCTAGGCTCTTGCTGCTGCTATACTGCCTGTCCTGCACAGTTTCCAATAACTGTCAACAGCAGGGCGGTAACTGGCATGTGCGACATGGGGTCATGTGACACATTGCTTGCATCTTCCCCTGTGATGCACGCAGGCAAGGCATACCTTATAATGCACCACTCCTACATCTCTGCAGTGACTGGAACCTGCCTGTAGGCTCTGTAGAGCACACCTGCAATGACAGGTTATAGACGGACCATACCTTCCAGGCACATACCTGGACCGGCACACCAACAGCTGAGGGGTTCCCATATCCCACTATGTTTTGCACACATCCTGGCAAGTTGCTTAGCACAATGCATCAGAGGTGCTCCATGTGCAACTAACTGTGTCCAGGACTGCTATACACATTGTAACAAGCGACAGAGTCAACATCATACCCCACGGGTAACATACATTCTATGGTGGTATAGTGGACAGTGGGCCTCAGCTACTACTGATGTGTGACTGACACTACCCCACACTTCACTGGGATAGCCACTCATGTACCGACACATCCATGAGTCATACCCTCCACTCTGCTGGATCAACACATACACACCACCTCCAAGACCAACATTACCCTTGGCATGAACACTACCACCTGTGACTGGTGTTACATACCTGGGGTTATCCCCTCATTGGTGGATTCCGAACATATGCTAATCTACCTTGTTAGCCACATCCTGGAAACACATCCATCACAGCATACACAGTACATGTGTACTACTACACCTACTACAGATGTCTGCTGACAGCGGTTGTTAACATCATGACACCCGTGCAGATGGACAATGCACATACAAATGCTGACACATACCCCAGTGCACTTAATTAGCATGTACACAACTGCATGGATCATGCTATTCCACACAGAGCCATGATGGTACACACCAGATAACAGACGCCACTCTGGTGGTCATGTTCCACGGACATATGATGTACAACAACATGTGTAGGCTGTTGCATAGTGGTGTACATTCCCATGTGTGGGGTAGCTCACTGGCCAGCCATGGTGGGGCCACAGGGTCCCTCATCACATACTCCATGACTAGCTACGTAAACATGACTGCCACACATTCCGGGGTGTACCACCAGGCATTATGGTGGTATGTCAGTATTCGATGGCAACACCCACATCTGCTGTCACATACAACAGTCACTCAGGAACATTGCAGACCCAGGTATTGTTGGCAGCATGCTGGAGGATGGATTCAATGCTGACAGTACACCCTCTCACTCACTACAGGGCTGCAATCCATACATGAACATTGTGGTGTCCCTGTGGTCACACCTACACAGTACTGGCCTACACTCTATGTGTCCTGGGACACTGGCCCCATGTCACCTTCCAACGTCCCAGGCTGTGATGTCCATCAACCTCTGAATTACTTGTCTCCCCACTAGGCCACCATATTCAGTAATAGCCTTGTTTCAGACATTGTAGACCCTGAATGGCACACAGCAGCATTTATCACACTACACACAGGTGGCACCACATTGCACGAGTGGGACTATAGTCCTACACACCTGACTGGACTGTTCTGCATGGCTATGGGGTACATCGTCAAGGACGTCATTCTCAGAGACATTGTTGGTCTCCCGTCCTCTGCTGCCACCCGGGTTGGGCTTGTTAAGGCCAGAGCATGGCCCCTACACATGGTGGACTCCTTTCATACAGTTACCAGGGCAGTTGCTGATTGTACGGGAGTCCACACATCCTACATTGTCCTCTCATTGCCTTTCAGCACCATTCCCCATACTGGTATTGACAACATACACATCCACCTGCACATCATACCCTGTGTCTCAGGATGTTATGCTATGTGGCTCATAGACAGGACACACAGTGAGGCCAGCATACCATAGTACCTACTACATGTCAGGTACCTTGGCATACCACAGTCCTCAGTCATAGGTTCCCTCATGTTAAGTATATGCTTCCCTGTGGAACATGCTGGCACAGGGGACTTTCCCTGCCTAGCTTTAGAACCCCTACATACCAAGCACCATGATTGCTCCACCAGCTGATACTGACTCCAACCATACGGGTGTCACTGTGACAGATACATAATATGACTATAATGGCATCAAGCTGCATGACACAAGGTGCATGCACATCACCTTTGCATTACACCATTCACCCACTAACTATCACATGGATGGTAGTCCCCTACATATATATCACATTGAACATGTTTGCAGTACACACATATGTCGCACCCACTCCTGTGGTTACCGTATTGCCACTGTGGTGTGGATATCCTCCTACGTGGCCACACCTATCTGTACTGGGTGTGTAACTGGTACATTGGCACCCAATGTACCTCTGAGCTCAAGACATCTACACACATTCAAGGGTACACCACCCCATTTAAGGTGTACCTTACACAACAGCTACAGCTTTACATGCCACAACATTAACATGCCATGACGTTTACTGAGCTCCGACAGTTAAAATATGCGGCTGCACTATGGACACTACATCTGTACACATTTGCATACTACATACTCAGGGGTGACCTCTGCTGATCAGACAGGGCCCATGTCCACAACATTATTGATGGATATACTCCTCATACGCAACATAAGCAGAGGCCACTGTGAGCAACATGCTCATGGATATGTGCACACATGCCACAATGAGTGGGATGTGCTTCTGGGTTACATTGCCAAACAGGACACTCACCATGCTGTGGAACATAAGTCCTCTGTACATCACGCAGGGACACTCAGTAGCACTGTTCATGTGATACCTCCCTTGGTGGTTGGGAGACACATGTAGGCCTGGGATCACTGCAGTGGCTGTACTGTGCAGTGGTGCAGGTGACACCTGGCTCTGCTGTTCACAGGACACTACCCTGGAGAGGTGCCACTAGTGTGAACACTGTAGTTGTGCTTACACATGGACTTGACAGACTGCATAGTACCCCACTATGCACCTGTGCAGCTATTACATGTCCTTTGTACATGGTTACTTGGTAGCCCTTCCATTTAGATTAGCTATCATGCTATTACTATGTCCCATACCTACTGGCCTTATGTATCCTGTTATTGTACATACCAATAGACGATACCTGTGGTATGCATGATATGCCTGTTATGCTGTGTAGAATATCTGTCATATCTACCTATAATACTATACATTACACATATTTCACATAGTATCCCATAATGCAAAGCATACTTGCTCAGCAGGACCAACTTACATATGTCATTAACGTTATTTACCCATACACATGCGTGCTGTGACAGTATATCAACATATACTATCCCCTGCTATGGCACGTCCTTGTTGGACATACCCTACCACTGACGGCGGGTTGTATGGCATTGTTCTGTTTAATGGCCTCATGTAGCATCCCTTCTGGTGTCTGTGCTGTGTACCTTGTGTCCCACTGCTGGATGCACAGATTCTACAAGCGTTAGTATGCTCAGCAAGCCATCACTACATCAATACCTTTCCCCACTTTATGCATTGCGGACACGTTTAATTAATGCAAACCAGGCTATACATACAGTAAAACTAATTAATACAGATCATGCTATACATAACCTTACATATCAGGCGTTCTACATACCTTGTTGTCATCACGGCATTTCGTTTCTATCTCTCTCACAGTGTTTCAACTGTTTTTCGGTATGATCATATGGTTTGAATGTCTGGCAAGTCATCCTTATGTACGTCGATACCTGAAACATGTGGATTCTTCCCGCCAATTGGTGTTCCTGAGTGACTAATTACTTGCATATCAGCTGTGCAGCTACTCCATTTGCCAATTACGCGGCGACAGTGGGGTATAATTGGATTCTCCACTTGGGCGTTGCCTATTTGCCCTACCTTCAGGGAGACGGTCTGTATTGTGTTTTGTTATGAGTAACTGCAACTGCTATGCATGGAGACAAGTATAGTTTGGATTCATGTCCCCATGGATTGTGTGTGACAGGTAGAGTATTTGGTTCAACATGTGGGTGTACCTGTCATCCCGACGTCTGTTAATGGAGTATTGCAATCATTACCTGTAACATGGCTGTTTGTTCCATTATACAACGCCTGCAATTTTGCATGTCGCCTTTAATTGTGTCTCTCACACGGTATGTTGTGGGTTCTGCAGATTTAATTGACTGACTGGATGTTTGTGCTGCTATTACAGTTTGTATTGCTTTAGTTTCTAGTGTGGGGGATGTCAGTGGTTGTACGTAACATATACGGTTTGTGGGCCTTGCATTTCTACATAATCCGTATATATGTGTGTGGGCTCCGTCCCTGATTAGAGAGCTAACAGTTAGTAGACTTATGTTACGGGATTGTACATTGGGCCATTGTTAATTGGTTTCTATATCGTCTGGTGGTGAGCTTGCTACTTGTATACCTCCGTAATTGCAGTGATATATCAGGGGATATGTGTAGGTGACAGCTATCCCTTGTATTTCTGTCCCAGATATTTGCAGTCATTGTGGTTGTGTTGTTAAAAGAGCCTGTTTGTCATGGGTTGCCACCTTATCATATGGTCATTGTTGGACACTTGTGGGACACAAAGCAGTGTTTACAGGCCAACACATAGCCACGGTCAGTACACAGGTAGCACATACTTTTATCCTCACTACATACCTATTGTTGTGACTTTGGATACTTATCATATTGCATGTAACATTTAAGTTTCTTACATACAGGCATAACTATTAAATACGACTGTTACATTATATATGGGACATATTTATGTCCTACCATCTCGGACATTTTCCCTTTGTACTGTTTTATGTCAGGACACACCTGCCCAGGGTGGGGATGTCCCTCCTACTGTGGTACAGGTAGTAACCGTATGCCTATGGCTAGCTATACCCACACCTACCATACTGGTCTGCCTCTTGCTTGGCACCAACATCCACATGTTGCGGACACACACATACATTACAGTCACACAGAAACGCACACAGCACCCTCAACGCGCACTTACACAGACTACGGCACTCACAGACACAGTTGAACACAGTACCTACATGGACCGCGATACCGTCAGCGGTGACTAACTGTCCCTTCATATCATCATACTATTACTCGCGGATGTACTGTTCCGATACTGTGTTCTATCGGTCTTTCAGCCTCGTGGTTACGCATGTTGGTATGTTACACATTCCATGGTTGGCGGTATCCTATTTATTTGTACCTCCAAGATGTTATGAATGTCGTTGAACTATCTTTCATATTTGCAGATATTGCTGAATCCATCTATATCACCATATATCTCTCTCTCTCTCTCTCTATACATATATATATATATATATATATATATATATATATATATATATATATATATATATATATCTGGCGGGGAACGTGACAGGCACACAGCACCACCATATGCTGTAAGACTCATGTACTGTTCAGGTGTTGGCATTCCGTGTTGCACTGGCTGTTGTGTTTACAATGTTTGAGGGCTGTCTATGTAGGAGTCACACATTGGGCCACCTATACATTACAATTTACAGGTGGTCATGTTTGTGTGCCATTCATTTTACTGTGTGTGCAGGTGTCAGTCCATAGGGGCCTACATGGTCAGTGTATGTGCTATACGTTCCCTCTTTGCCAAGGCGTAGGCATATTGGGCACGCCTCCGTCTGCCTACTGGGGCTGGCACAGTGTGTTCATGGTCTGAATCCTTCTGTGCCTGTACTGGCCTTGGCAATTGCGGTGGGCTATGAGGGCCTTCACCATTTTGTCCCTGCTGCAGCTGCTTCCGCAGGATCATATTATGTAGCAGGGCACATACTATGATGATGTGGGCACACGTGCCTGGAGAGTACTGCAAGGCTCCACCAGATGTATCCAAGCACCGGAACCGTGATTTCAGCATCCTGAACACACGCTCTATGATGATTCTGGTTTGTGCGCGTGCCTCATTATGGCGTTCTTGCATGGGTGTGTGTGCATTTCTGATGAGAGTCATCATCCACGGCTCCAGTGCATAGCCAGCATCCCCCACGAGATGGCCATGTGGGATGTCCCCCCTGACAAATACCTGATACAGCTGTGAGGCATGCCGGATATGGGAGTCATGGTAGCTTCCAGGGCTGCCAGCAAACACATCCATGATAATGCCCTGGGCATTGCACATGACCTGGCAGTTGATGGAGTGGAATCCCTTGCGGTTTATGTAGCGCATACCCTGCTCACTGGGTGGTGACTTGATTTGTATGTGCGTGCAGTCTATCGCACCCAGTACCTCCGGGTATTGTGCCACACGGTGGAAGTGACGCATATTGCTGGCCAACTCCTCCTGAGTTCTGGGGAAGTATATCTGCTCATTGGCATGTGGTAACATGGCATCCAGGAACTGGTTTAGTACCCTGGATGCTGATGCCTGTGAGATACCCATTATATCTCCAGTTGGCCTTTGAAAGGTACCTGTGGCCAGTATTCACAGGCTTACACATACCTTCGTGTCCACTGGTATGGGTTCCCCTCTGTTGTTTCTGGTTCTCAGGCGTGGCCGGCACAGCTCCACTATTTGCTGTAAGATGTCCCTGTCCACCCTGTAACGCTCTACTATCTTCAGGTCATGTAGCCCCTGGTAGGTTACCCTTGGTCTGAACACTCTCCTTCTCCTCCAAGGCCTGCGGTGGTTGTCAGCATCATCCTCCACAACACCGTCAGTCTCTAACACATGCTGATGAATCACAGCTATGGCAGCTCCCAACATGTACATTGTAAAAGTTCCCCGTGTGTTTACACCTATGGTGCGGTGTTTGGGAATACACAGGTGTGTGTTGTGTGCTTACACACTTTATACTATTGTGCTGTGAACACCGATGATGTCATAGGGTGTGTATGTACGTTCGTAGCTACAGGTTATGTTATGTGTTTTACTGCCGGAACTACTATTGTGGTGCCTTTGTTGTTGAATTACATTTGCCTGCCGTGGATTACCTCTTGACCTTCCCTTTACATTTCTGCGCATTGCACCTACCATTTTCTGGCGTGCATCCTGCAGCCTACTTTCATTTGTGCTTTCCTGGACCTGGCGTATCTTGCGTTATGTGTGCTACTGCCGGTCTGCTGTCGGTTTGCTTTGCTCTGCTGTGTCAGGTCTCCTATCTTTACAATCCAATACCTCCCCTCCTTTCTTTATATTCACATGCCTCCCCTATCCTGTTTTGCAGGTTTCTGTAAGCGTACTTGTCAGCTGCCGTCGATTGGCATTCGTGGGTTGATTGGTGTTGATTGCTCATTAGTACTCCAATTACCCTACTTCCGCATTTCCTTTTCTTCCCCTGACCTTCCTGTTTCTGCTATTGTTTGCGGCATGTGCATCCAATTACTGGGTTTCGGGCATGTTTTCATCCTTGTACACATGAGCTTTTGGCCACCATGTGTGCTCTCAACTAAATGATTCCTCCCCACCCCTATCCTGCAGCTTTGCTTAGCAACGGACAGGCCAGATTTGCAATGCTCCAATGTGCTTAGTGCTACAGTGGCATACCCCTCTGCTGATGTCATGTATCTCCTCTGAGCCACTCCTCGGTGTTATACCGCTGCACCGTATGGTACAACCTTCCTCCGGACATTTGCGATTCAGTATTATCTGCCTCATTTGCATGGTATTGACTACTAATTCATAGTTACCGCGCCGAACACTATCGCAAGCCCTTAGCAACCCTTGCACCTTGGTTGTGGTGTTCCATGCCTACCATTGTGTGTTATGCTGTAAACCTGATTTCTGTTATGTTGCGATTTTATGACATTTTTATATTATTTCTTTATGTTACAGCTTCCACACACATGCCCTGCGGTTCTGCTGTGCGTTACTGTGGACATGACATTAAATGTTGTTATTTACATGTTGTGCATCTTTTCTTATGACATTGGCTGTGTATTTCGCCATTGGCATATGTTCACGTTGTGATACTTGGGTCTGGCCCTCTTCCATAGCTCCGATGTTATGTTTGGGAAAATGTAAACCATGTTTTTTGGTTTACATTTCCGTGGGCTTACGCTATGCCTGCCCCACTTCACGAATTGCTATATGCCTTCATTTGCATGGTGCAACACTGCACATGGGGTGATTTGCATACCTACGCCAGGGGCTGCGCAGATCTGGCGTACGCTTGTAGTGCACGTGGAATTAGATCGTACCTGAATCACTCGGCGGCCATATTTGACATTATAACGCCTACGATATGCGTGCGCCTGGCGCAAGCTTCATGAATCCCGGGGATTGTCTATACTGACACCCAGTAGTTTAGTATGGGGTCAGGGGAAATGACTGTCCCATCTTATGCTTGTATGGTGAAAGAGAAGGGTATAGACCTTTGGGTTGGTGGGAATATGAGCATTTTGGTTTTTTTTGGGATTAAGTAGTAGGCGAAGTTTGGATAGCCAGTTTTCTATAACAATGAATGTAGACTGGGTATACTTCTATAGATCATCTGGAGATGTGGCTGAGCAGATCAGAGTGGAGTCGTCTGCATATGGGATGCAGCTGATGTTTGGTATGATAGCAGGAGATCATTAATAAAGATGGAAAACAGTAGTGGTCCTAATATGGAACCTTGTGGAACTCCAATAGTGTTGGGTAGTAGATTTGAGAGCTTATTCTGCCAGAAGACTGCCTGTTGCCTGTCCTTGAGATAGGATTTAAAACAGAGAAGGGCTTTGGGATGTAGGCTGAGAGTTTGCAGGGTCCTAATCATAAGTTGATGATCCACCATGTTAAAAGCCTTGGAAAGATCGAGGAAGAGGGCAGACAAAGTGAGGTTGTTGTTTCGGTTATTATTAATGGTGTTAGAGAAAGACAGTAGGGCTGTGGTTGTACTATGATGTGGCCGAAAGCCATGTTAGGTATCAGCCATCAGGTTGTTCTGCAGTATATGTTGCATAAGTTGTTTATGTATACATTTCTCCATAATCTTTGCAAGTGGGGAGAGTATGGCTATGGGCCTGTAATTAGAGTATTCAGTAGAGGGACCTCCTTTATGTAGTGGAATAACATAAGATGTTTTCCAGATGTTAGGAATTTTGGCTTCAGATATGGTCCAGTTGATTAGGATAGAGATTGGAAAGGCAATGGCATCTGCTGTCATTTGTAGATATTCAGCTGGGAATTGGTCAGCAGATAGTGTGGTGGGTTTTAGTTTTTTAATTAGCTTGCCAATAAAGGAGGTTGATACAGGGTGAAAGCAGAATAAGTTTTGGCTATTAGAGTTAGTGATAGTTTCATCAGGGGAACCTTGAGGTAGTTGGGTGGCAAGAGCTTGAATAGTTTAAGTAAAGATATGATTAAATCTATCTGCAACCTCTTCTGGGGGGTTTATTAGTATTGGAAGCTGGGTTAGGTGTCATTGTTTTACCTGGCTACAGTAACTTGTTGATCCCAGCCCAGAATTTTTGAGGATTATTCTGATTAGTCATCTGTAATCTGCAGTAGTAGTGCTTTTTGTCCAGTAAGGCAAGTCTTTTTGTTTCATTCCGCCCATGCCTATATTTATTATGATCATGGGGATTTTTGGTAGAATGCCAGGTAGCCCATAATTTATTTCTACTGTTAATTTTTGTTCTTGTTTCTTTGGAAAGCCAAGGTACGTTATTACCTTTTGTTCTTTTTAGGCAGGCAGGAGCATGTAGGTCAAGGCTTTCAATAAATGTTTTTGTTAAAATAGGTTATAGCTTCCTCTAAGGGGAAATGTTTTAGTGGAGTCCAGTTGCAGAATTTAAGTTCCGGTTGAAGTTTGCCAGGATCAAGGTCTCTTTTGCTTCTAACTTTCCCGAACAAGGGTTGTTGTGGGATAGTGGCTTTTTGTTTAACTATATATGTCAGGAGATGATCACTTAGATCATCTGGGAGGGTACCTGCAGTGTACATTTGGGGGTTACTATTTACAAGTATCCAGTCCAGTATACTATCTTTTTGGGAATGTTTGCCTAATCTGGTAGGGGTGACAATGGTTTAAGTGAATGCATGGAGGTTGATATGAATGGATGGGGATTTTGATGAACAGGAGCCCCAGTCAATGTTAAAGTTTCCCAAGACTAGGGTTTCTTGGGTGTACAGAGAGGATAGCCAGTGAAGGGTGTCCTCAAGTGTGGCTACATTGTTTGCTGGGGGAATGTACATGCAGATAATGTTAATGCTTTTACTTTTGTTAAGTTGAAATTTGGTAGATAATATTTCAGAGTTATTGATTTGTGGTGGTTGAATTATTTCTGTGGTTACATTCAGTTCAGATTTATAGAGGATAGCTACTCCCCCCCTTCACTCATAGCCCGATCGAGTCTATGTAGATTGTAGCCAGGTGGAAGGATTTCATTATCAGTGCTAGATGGTTTTAGCCAGGTTTCAGGTAGATATAGTATCTCAGGGGAATAGACAGCTAGGAGGGCATGAAGTTCATGCATTTTTTTGTTAATACTTCTTATATTAAGATGGCATATAAAGAGGGAGTTGGTGGGTCTGCTGATAATGTTTCTGTGATAGCTGTCTCCGTTAGAAGGTGAGTCAGGGGTAGTAGGGCCTGGGTTAGGGTGTATGTCTCCACAGATTATAAGGCTTAGTCTATACTCATTAGTGATCTGCATAAGTTTGTTTAAAAGTTTGTCATAAAGTTTGGCTTTAGTACTGATGCGGCATGGGTTATTGCTCTGTCGGAGAGTGAATGAGGATAAGTTTAGTCCTGCTTTAGTGCCTGGTTTAATGTATAATTGAAGTAGGCTGGTTTTTCATTTGGGGTCATAGTGGGTACTACAGGGAGCTGATACCTGGTAAGTTGTTGGATTTCATACAAAGTAAGGATATATGTTACAATGAGGGTGGGTAGTAGGGTATATAGTAACATTATGGTAGTATGCAAATTTGGGTTGACTATTGTGAAAAGCAAGTACAGAGGAGGATTATGTAAAATTAGAGGGAAGGGAGGTGGGTTGAGAGGTAATGAGGACCATTAGCAGATAGGTAGTGATGGCAGAAGGGAGGGAATAGTGATACTAGAGTTAATAGGTTGTTGTAAAAGCAGGGGTGTGGCTAAGTACCTATAAATGAAGAGGTACTGGGGGCGGGTGAGAATTGGGGGCAGGGAGGGCTGCGGAGCAAGCCCGAACACAGTGAGGGCGAGCAGAGAAGGGCTATTCCATTCAAACAAGTAGAGGGCTAAGGTAAGAATTATGTGATATATAAGAAGTTGACTCTTTTTTATCTGAAATATGTACTTATTTTATTTATTTTAAATAGTAAACTGTTGTAGGGCTATAGAACAATAGTAAGGGGGAACCTAGGAAAAAGTTAATGTGTCCAAGAGTATAAACAGGTTTAAATATTAGCACACTAACTGCTAAGACTGTTCATTGGATTTAGATAAATTAAAGGTAGTCTAAGGCTATGGGGTATGAACTAGAGGTGCCAATTTTCAGGTCTTAACCTTATAGTACAATAGTTCACTCCCAGGTAGGTGTCTTTGGGCACTGGGGACAGGATTACTCCTTTCTGGGTGAGGTTCGTTTTGTTTTGTTAGAAGGGGGAGTTTCCTGGAAATAAGCATACAGTCAATGTGAGACACATTCAGGCATGGGGTTATGACCACTAGACAAGCAGGCCTAACATACACTCCAGTTATATAGAGAAATCAGCTCTAGGGTGTTATAAATAATAAAATTAGCAGCGTTATTCAACATAGCATTACTACACTTGTTTTCAGTCAAGATTCAATTAGATCATTTAATTAGGTCAAGAATGAAATATAAAGTAGTTAAAGGTTACAAGTCCATGTTAAATCAGCATACTATGGATACTAAGAGGTAGCGACTCCTCATACAACAGTTTGAATGTAACTTAAGGTAATCAGCGTGTTTTAACAGAATATATGCTTTCTGCTGGAAAGCGAAGCAGCCCAAGCAGCAGTAAGTTGCTGCATTTAAATCAACATGCTACATATACATAATTTGCCTCAGCTTATGGTTTAGAAACTAGGCACAAACCCAGTAAAACACTCTAAAAGCAGTTTTAAAACACTATAAAGGCTATCAGAACACAGCAAAACAGCCTCCAACATCGGCATTCTAAGCCACGTGCAATTCAGCACTAAAACTGCTGTGTTTTTAGTCTACACCAAACAAATGTACATATTTGCCTCAGCTAGTGTTTTGGGAACTTTTATGAGTCCCAATCCCTGCTAAACACTTTAAAAACAGATATAAACACTTTATAAGGCTGTGGAAAACACAGCAAAACAGCTTATAACATCAGCGTTCTAAATACACGTGCAATGCAGTTCTGAAAGACTCATGACCTTAATGCCTATCGGCTCATATTTTATATGAACATCGTCACATTTAGTACAGAGAAAGCAGCTGTGTTACATATATTGTATTTTAGAGTAATTTAAAAGTTTAGTTATTAAAACAGAGGCAGTTTAAGCAGTTATTGTATATAAAAATGGCAAATAACATACCAGTTGAGAGAGAAAGGACGCCAACTGGGTCTAAAAGCCCTGGAAGTTCTGAAATGCCGGTTTCACTAGAGCTATTAGTAACCTCTGTTTCATATTGAATCTGGGAGGAATCTAAGAAGGGGAGCAGAGCTAATTCATTCAAACAAGTAGAGGGCTATGGTAAGAATTATGGGATATATAAGAAGTTGACTCTTTTTTATCTGAAATATGTACTTTATTTATTTTAAATAGTTAAACTGTTATAGAGCTATAGAACAATAGTAAGGGGGAACCTAGAAAAAGTTAATGTGTCCAAGAGTATAAACAGGTTTAAATATTAGCACACTAACTGCTAAGACTGTTCATTGGATTTAGATAAATTAAAGGTAGTCTAAGGCTATTAGGTATGAACTAGAGGTGCCTTTGGACCCAGAGCGCACAGTGACAATATTTATATGTAGATACAATTTTCAGGTCTTAACCTTATAGTACAATAGTTCACTCCCAGGTAGGTGTCTTTGGGCACTGGGGACAGGATTACTCCTTTTTGGGCGAGGTTCGTTTTGTTTTGTTAGAGGGGGAGTTTCCTGGAAATAAGCATACAGTCAATGTGAGACACATTCAGGCATGGGGTTATGACCACTAGACAAGCAGGCCTAACATACACTCCAGTTATATAGAGAAATCAGCTCTAGGGTGTTATAAATAATAAAATTAGCAGCATTATTCAGCATAGCATTACTACACTTGTTTTCAGTCAAGATTCAATTAGATAATTTAATTCGGTCAAGAATGAATATAAAGTAGTTAAAGGTTACAAGTCCATGTTAAATCAGCATACTATGGATACTAAGAGGTAGCGACTCCTCATACAACAGTTTGAATGTAACTTAAGGTAATCAGTGTGTTTTTAACAGAATATATGCTTTCTGCTGGAAATCGAAGTAGCCAAGTAGCAGTAAGTTGCTGCGTTTAAGTCAACATGCTACATATACATAATTTGCCTCAGCTAATGGTTTAGAAACTTATGTGAGGCACAAACCCAGTAAAACACTCTAAAAGCAGTTTTAAAACACTATAAAGACTATCAGAACACAGCAAAACAGCCTCCAACATCGGCGTTCTAAGCCACGTACAATTCAGCACTAAAACTGCTGTGTGTTTTTAGTCTACACCAAACAAATGTACATATTTGCCTCAGCTAGTGTTTTGGGAACTTTTATGAGGCCCAATCCCTGCTTAACACTTTAAAAACAGATATAAACACTTTATAAGGCTGTGGAAAACAGAGCGAAACAGCTTATAACATCAGCATTCTAAATACACGAGCAATGCAGTTCTGAAAGACTCATGACCTTAATGCCTATTGGCTCATGTTTTATATGAACATCATCACATTTAGTAAAGAGAAAGCAGCTGTGTTACATATACTGTATTTTTGAGTCATTTAAAAGTTTAGTTATTAAAACAGATGCAGTTTAAGCAGTTATTGTATATAAAAATGGCAAATAACATACCAGTTGAGAGAGAAAGGATGCCGACTGGGTCTAAAAGCCCCGGAAGTTCTGAAATGCTGGTTTCACTAGAGCTATTAGTAACCTCTGTTTCGTATTGAATCTGGGAGGGATCTAAGAAGGGGAGCAGAGCTAATTCATTCAAACAAGTAGAGGGCTAAGGTAAGAATTATCTGATATATAAGAAGTTGACTCTTTTTTATATCTGAAATATGTACTTATTTTATTTATTTTAAATAGTAAACTGTTGTAGGGCTATAGAACAATAGTAAGGGGGAACCTAGAAAAAAATTAATGTGTCCAAAAGTATAAACAGGTTTAAATGTTAGTACACTAACTGCTAAGACTGTTCATTGGATTTCGATAAATTAAAGGTAGTCTAAGGCTATGGGGTATGAACTAGAGGTGCCTTTGGGCCCAGAGAGCACACTGACAATAGTTATATGTAGATACAATTTTCAGGTCTTAACCTTATAGTACGATAGTTCACTCCCAGGTAGGTGTCTTTGGGCATTGGGTACAGGATTACTCCTTTCTGGTTGAGGTTTGTTTTGTTTTGTTAGAGGGCGAGCTTCCTTATAGTATGATAGTTCACTCCCAGGTAGGTGTCTTTGGGCATTGGGTACAGGATTACTCCTTTCTGGTTGAGGTTCGTTTTGTTTTGTTAGAGGGGGAGCTTCCAGTTGAGAGAGAAAGGACGCCGACTGTGGGTATATATATGTATTCTGTCTCTGTATGTATACATTTGTACTACGGAGAGAGAGAGAGGTATATCTTCAAGTAGATATGGGTAGACATGCACATACATTCCTCTACATATATACATCTACATCTGGTTATTCAGTTCTCTACCATGTAGATTAGTCTTTGCTGCAGTGGGACTCATAGCGGGTGTAGCTGCTCATTGGGTGATGCCTCTGCCCAATGAATACTTTTGGTCACAGCCCTGGGGCTGTCCGTATAGACCCACATCAGCCAACACCTGCACACCTAGACCGATAACTAGCTACCCATAGTTCCCCCACCTGCACCTCCTCTACTGCACCCATCCTTACTCTGGGTGCAAGTCGGGTCTGAACACACCATTACACGCTGCCCACTCTCCACTTCATGGGACCCGTGTCATACATTGTCTCAAACCATGGGTCATCAGGCTTTCCTGCCCTTGTATTCCAGGTATGTACACACCCCAGCCAGAATGGTCGTCATATTGGCGTCTTTTGGTTATATGTCAATCTTTGGGGCATCCCGCAAGGGACGTTCCTGTCTGTTCCAAGATTAGAATTCATGGGTGCACTCTGCCCCCCCCCCAGTTGTAACCTGCCTGTGGTCTTGGGAGCAGTGGACTATTTACATTGTTTGTGGTATTGTGTGCATGTTTCCTCTGCCAGGCTGGGTTGCGGGAGGTCATGCTACATGTTACATGTTTCTTGCTTGGGCCCCTCACTTCCATTGGCATAGCCTGTGAACATATGTCATTCTTGTGTGCTGTTTCATATCATAGCTGTATATCTGCATATATCTACACACACACACACACACACAGACACACACACACACATACACAGACACACACACACACACACACACACACACACACACACACACACACACACACATATATATATATATATATATATATATATATAGATAGATAGATAGATATAAAGATATAGATATATATATATATATATATATATATATAAAGATATAGATATATATATATATATATAGATATATATATATATATATATATATATATATATATATATATATATATATATATGCAACCATGTCTGCAAGGCAATGCATACCCCCGTGCAAATGCACTTAAACACACTTACTGGTGCTTATATATGCTTAGTACTGCTTATTTATGCTTAAATCTGCTTACTAGTGCCTTATTCATTATGACATTGACACTTCGCTCCAGTTCACTTTTAATTGTTATTATGCAGGTTATACAGTAGACAGATGTCAAAATATGTTCATATACAGATTACCATGGAAAATGGTATGTGCTGCAGTGGGATTTGGAATGGGAATGTCTGTTCGTTAGGCGGATGCTCTAACCACTACACTATTGCTGTGCTGCTTCATTTGCATATATACCCATATACCCATGGATCCTAGTTCCCCAAACACCCACCCCAACACTTCACTGACACACCAGTCATCTATTCTCCAGATGGATACACAGTGTATCCACATCAGTACACATTGGCCACTCCTTACTCCTGTAGACACATCCCATGGGTTGACTCACTCCACGTATCCTCAGACATCCCAAAAGTTTAGTCCACACACATTGATGAAATGAGTGACAAATAGGACACTATTCAAAATTTTTGGATTGTCCCACCTGGGACACACATGTCTTTATTTCAAGATTAGACTCTATACTTCATTACATCATTACTTCCATTAACATGACACTACAAGAAATTAATAACTATGACTATGTGGTAACGCACACGTTACACATGAGAGCTAATAATGTACGAGTTTGGCGAAATCATATTACAAATAAGACTGGTTTAGTGACTGGCGTTGCCATAGTAGGCAGATCACAGGAATGATTCCATGTGTGAGAACGTCCTCACATTTGATTTTTTGAGGACAGCACTGACTTTGGAAAACGTACACACTTCTGAATTTTTGCAGATTCGTCCTTTCCCTCTTATGCACAACCTATTATTCTATCTACTGTCGAGGTTTGTAGGGGCACTTTCATGTCATTTATGTCTGCAAAAAGAATGAACGTGTTACAGGAAATGTACTTCTACATATAGATGTATGCATGTGTGTATGTATATATACTTATAACAAACTCACTGACCTCCATGAAGTGGTCCAATTAGAACCAGGCCATCCAACCCTGACACGCCTGGATCCATAATTTCATACCCATGGTTCCTTCACCCCACCCGAGTTCAACATACATGCAAACCGTCCATTCTCCAGTTGCTATCACAGCCATGACACACCTCCACACATTGCCCTTTCCCCAGCATTAGGGACCCTACACGTATGTTGTCCCAACCCATGTATTATCAAGCTCTCCCACCATTTAGTCCTTGAACATACCTGCTCTTGCTTGTGTAATGGTCGGAGGTCCAACCATCCTAGCAATTTTTGGGTAGTCCCACCAGGGACTACCCTGTGATTGTTTGTAAAGTAGACTTAGCAGATCGACAATGTTACTCCCACTGGTAGTATCCTGCCTGTGGTGTGAGTAGCAGTGCTTTGCTCACCCCTGCCCAGCTTGATATGACATATGCTTACAGCACTAAATAATACTGGGGTTGCTATTGATTCTCTTCTCATTCTTTCTGTATGGTTTATTGTCACAACGTTCATTCTTTATATATATATATATATATATATAGATATATATATATGTAATATATATATATATATATATATATATATATATATATATATATACATATATATATATATATATATATATATATATATATATATATATGTATTATATATCTGTACATACACATGCACATACATCTACATAATTATATGCATTTCCTATGCTGGGCACTGCTTACACCCGTGCAAATGCACTCAGACTTGCTTACTGGTACTTATATATGTTTACTACTGCTTATTTGTGCTTACACCTGTTTACTAGTGCCTTATTCATTATGACACTATCACTTTGATTGAATGACATTAGTTAAATATTTCATGTGGTACTCCAGTTCACATTTATATGTTATTATGTAAAACGATGTATAAATATGTTCATATACACATTCCACATGGAAAATGATATGTGCTATACTGGGACTCAAGCCATGAATGGCTGTTTGTTAGGCGGATGCTCTAACCACTACAATATTGACGTTAACGTTGATTCTGCATGTTCTTTTCTATTTGGATGATTTTGATGTGTAAGCTACGCTAAGCAGGGGGTGGTGACGTGCAAACATGCTGTGCTTCGCTTACACTTTCAATAATGAAGCAATATAAGTGTAAAATAGGGACACAGGGGAATCTGATTGTTATAGTTCTAGGGACGGAGCTCAACATTCCACAACGTGCTTTTGTGTTTGCTACTTTGATTTTATTTCAGTGTTCGTGGACACTCTTGTATGCTTAGCAAACATTTCAGTATCCACGGACACTGACTTAATTGTTTACTATTAGAGGCAGGCTCTAATAGTAAGCATAGTAGGTTGTGCAACTGTAGGGGCATGTTTACGCCTCCGTAGAGCACTTAAACATGCCCCCTACACTCACACACATTTCCTGTGCAGGTCGAGGTTGCGGCAGCGCACCCTCATAAATATTCATATGGCGCTGCTGCACCATCTGTAAGGAGGACGCGCGGCACAAGATTAATACTGTCCTTGCGCCGAGCTTCATGAATCCTGGGGAATGTCTTTGTATAATGCCTCTGTACTGCCCTTCCACGTTTATGTAGTATCCTGGGGCTTTCTTTGATGTACTGTGCATGTGTATGGGACTTGTGCTCCTACGCTTAAGCAATACATCAGAGCTGTGAAGAGGTAGCAACGGAGAAAGGAAGATCTTCATTGTTTCTTCTTCTTTGCTATAATCAATAAAAAAAAAAAAAACTTTTTATGTTAGGGAGAGTCAGGGCAGACAAAAATAAAAGGCTAATCAGGTAAGTTTTTTTTCAGAACGTACCTGATTATCCTTTTATTTCTGTCTGTGCCATCTCCCCAATGTAAATTGTCTTCAGTTGTGTTTGGTATTAAAAAAAAAAAAGAAAGAAGAGTAAAAAAAAATCTGAGATATACTAACAGGAAAAGTCCGGGCAACTGGACCTTTTCCCATTGGTATATTATTGGATTTACAATGGTTGGGCTGGTCAATCAGCGTGCTCATTTTTGAATGCTAATGGCCAGTCATTGTATAATACTGCAGTTTTTTTTTTTAAAAAAAGTAGTTCTAGTACCAGCACTGACAAATGTGTGCTTGCATGTATTAAAAATGTAACTAGAGGTACATCATGCAATCCATCGCGGAGTTATATTGCACTAGGCAAGCTTTCACAGCTCCCTGTCTGCACATTTTTCCTTTATTAAGTTTATAGTGATATTTTTTAAAAGTTACTGGCATTTGATGGCGATTGTGTAGATTTTTTGAGAAGTTTTGGAAGGAAGATTGCAGGGACAAAACAAGACAATATGAAGATCAAGTAAAGTAGCATCAGAAGTATAATGCAGCACATACTATACTTGTAATTAAAATAATCATGATGAATTACTTTAAATTATACAGCTGTTAATCTACTGGTATTATACATGAGTAATTTGAGTTTCCAAAGTTTGAGTGTGGTGGCATGGGTCACCTTTACTAATCCACAATAAATCTACTCTTAATTACATTTCAGGTGTTATGAATTCTACTGATTTGTTTTAAGAGGTCATTGCATTCCTCATTTGTAATGTGAATGTTGATGTAATAAAGCATTTTGGGTGTTTGTGAAGAACAATGGACCATTCAGTTGTCATGCCATATTGGAAAAAAATAAAATATATGAGTAACATAAATGTAATCCACTGGTCGGTTAGCGAAAGGCAAGGCCACACTCTCACAAACAAACCCATCCTGTTTGCATGACTCACCTGTACCATACTCAACACACACCCACACCAAATTATCATATACTGAGCCAATAAAACAATCCTTGCTGACTAGTAGTTTCAGGGCCTATTGTAGAGTAACCACTGCTCCATTGATTAGAGATAAAAGAATGGAATATCTCCAAGAAATTACACATCCTGGACCGATTACAAAAACACAATCTTCAAACACAGAAATGTACTAGTGAATGGTGATACCATAGTTAGTAACATGGATTTTACACTCACTATAATAGACATATGCAGAGTGACAGCAGGTTGCTTCTCAGAAGCCAAGTTTCATGATATTTAAAGGGCACTAAGGACTCTTAAACCAGACAAATATGAGTATGGAATGGTGATGGTCCACATTACGGCAAATGACCTGGCATGCAGAAACATGATGGCTATAGAGCGGGACACAACAAAGCTCTCCATGCACATCAGAAATACAAGAAAGACCCTAGTATTGAGGGGAGTCCTTCCATTACCAAAAAATGGAGCTCAGGTATAACGAAACAATGACTGTCTTTAACAACTGGGTAAATGCAGGGTGCCATTCAATGGGCGATTCAGTCTGTATCATCATAGAATGAGATGTTTGACAGCTGTTCTTGCTTTACCATGCACAGCTTACACTATTCATTCCAAGGATTATGCATACTAGTGAAAGCTTCTGCAGCATCCATTGTACCTCTTTAGGCAAGGTCCAGCTGATAAACCTCCCAATCTACTTCCAAACAAATCAACCACTGAACCATATCAAGGTGGCTTGATTTATTGTTACAAGTCTAAAATGCAAACTGCCAGATGGTGAGACTTTACTGCAACTGGAACACATTTATGTATGTTTTTTTACAGAAATTGGGTTTAATTGGCCAGAAAGTACCCCATTAATACCATTGTTTTGTGCTTACCACTATGTTTTTAGACCTGAATGGAACAGTGCAGCATATCCATATTTGTTAGAGACTACACTGCCTCAAGACAGATAACTACACACACACAAGCTGAGTTTATTGAGGCTTAAATTATGCAAAATAAGCTATTGGTTTGTAGCACACTACAGAACTCCCTCTATAACTCCAGAAAATTACACAATATTCCTAAATACTCTTTGTGAACTCCTCATAAGTAGTAATGCTGTTAACCTAGGTGACTTTAACTACTCAGGCTTTAGACAGTGGATAAACTCTCCACACAGCATACCTTGACCTTATCAAGGCATTTGATAACATATCTCATGCTTATATAATAAACAAGTTGAAGAAGATCCAAAGTGACCTATATGCGTTTTAGTGGATATCAGGCTGGTATGTGACAGAACTCAAACAGTGAGACACTTGGGGGGGGGGCATCTTCTGAGAGCATGAAGGTTAACGGAGGAGTTCTGCAGTCATCTGTGCTGGGTCCTTTGCTATTTTGCACCTGCTTCCAAGATCTCTACAAATTGAAAGGAAATATTTGGTTAACAACATTTGTGGATGATTGCAAGCCACGAGTTAATGTCATATACCCCCTCTGACATGTAAGCACTTCAACAGGAGCTTAAACTTGTGAATAGCTGGTGTACTGAGCTCAGTGCCAAAAAGTGCAACATTGTTGCATTTGATAAACATGCCCTAGCTCCAGCTTATAGTATAGATAGCACATCACTTCAAAATATAAATGTCATGAGAGACCTGGTCACTTGGGTGGACAACTCACTTATTTTTGTCCATCACATTGCAACTGTCAATAAGAAATCCCTTTCTCTTGCACAGCTCATATCAAAAAGCAAGTTGCTACCAAATCAAACAAAGCCTTCACTTTCTTGTACTCTGTATTGAATAGACATGTCATTGGCAGCAATGACCTCTTTGAGACGTGCCTCACCAAACATATTAAGCAATAAGAAAGATCCCTGTGGTTTGTAGCTAGCAGGGTGAGGGGACTAAATGATCTGACCTACAAAGAAGACAAATGGCCTTATTCCTATAGTCACTTTCATGTAAGCTCTAGATATGGACTATGTCATGTTTATAGGGCCATAAGAGATCAATTCATATACATCAATAAGTCACACAGTCCAGTTAACATGGAAGCCAGAGATTTAAATCTATTACAACAAATAAATAAGGGAAGGAGGGAGGGACAAGATTGTCACATACACCCTTCCCCTTCTCTGGAACAAGCTTTGCCACAAAGTTAAGCATTGTAACATGCTGTCTGCCTCTAAAAATGAGCCAGACAACTGCATGCATGTTCATAAATTCCTCCTGGTTTGACTTGCCTGACTCTCCTTGAAAAGAGAGACAAAGCGTAAAGGTGGGTACTGGCAAGGCTGAAATGGCCTCTTGGCTCTGGGGCCATGTAACTCCTATGATCCTATGAACAGAGGACCTGCAATCTTCTCTATGCATAATGATTTTAAATCTTTCTTTATATCACATTGTCTTCATCTTAGAACAAGAAGTAATACAAACTGTAACTTAACATTTTTGTCAGTTTTTCAAACACTCGAAAATCAACAAACTGTACTTACGCAAGACACACCACACATTACTGGACATTATATAAAGACAGCAGAACAGTTACAGTCATCTTTATGGGTTGACATAATAAATGTTAGTCAACACATACAATTCCTATATTACTCCTTAGCAATCTAAGTACAAAAAAAAGAAAAAAAAAACAGTCAATCTACAAATATAGGCAAAAGTAATGAGTACAACACGCTTTTTCTTCCTTTGTTTCTTACTTATAAATGGATACAATTTCACTTCCACTGCACCTGTCTTGTACTTCTAGGTTCAAGCCTGGAAACCCTGCCCATATTCTTTCGAAATGGTCAGTACTTGGTGAGGGCTCCAAAGGTGGACATTCTCACTTTGTGATACTGGGTGATGAATCAGTTAAAATTTTCAAGGAATGGTTTTGTGTGACACAAAAACAAATCTTGGTTGCACATTTAAAAGAAATGTTATAAAGTGTGGATTTTTTCTGATAGTTATTAGTTTGCACAGTTTGAATTTAATGGAAGTTAAGTTACTAGTTCAAAAACATTTGTTAAGCAGGCAAGTACCGCATTATTCAAAGGAAAAAAAAAGAAAAAAACATGCAAATGGATGGCACAGTCTTGCTCCAGATAGTAACAGTCTATACCTTTGCTGTTTGGGTTTTGTTTTCACTGTACCACCACACTGTTCACACACACACCGATGAATGCAATGCAATACATAAGCTCACTGCTGTTCTCAAACTGTACTTCCAGCGTTCTTCATGATTACCAAAGCTTGCTGTTATACAGTGAAATGAGAGTATAGAAACAACTAGAAAGTCAGTGTTACTAATTTTTAATTTAACTTTTATTTTATTTTTATTTTAATTTATTTTATATTAAGCTAGCCATATTATGCCAGTAGCTGAGCCTTGTAATTCTTCTTGTTAAGCCGTGATAGAGTACAAGATAAATAACATATTTCTGTGGTTATTTAGCAAATATAAGGAATAAGCTGAAATTATCATATTGATATTAGAAAGCTATGTATTGCTATAGACTGAAATGAGAGATCTAAGACTATGTAGTTAGTGCTCACAACTTTCTGTGCATATAACATTAAATAGCAAATGATCATTTCTCTCTAAGACTACAGTTCTTGTTGTCTGCCCTGACTAAACATATAACATAGAGAAGTATAGGATGAAGCAGATTATCCACTCCTAATGTAAGCACACCCACTCTTCACAAATCACACACCCAGAAGGCATATACCTTTTCCCCACTGTAGTGCGATCCTGGAGTTCGTATATATATATATATATATATAGTTAGGGGGTGTGTGGGGCTGTAGCCCCCCACATACTCTGGTTTTATATTGTCCACATTACAATTCAGTATGTTGAAATTTAGCATTTTAAGATTTCAGTATTACGGGTTTCAGTCAAGTGATTTTTCAGTATTTTGAAATTTCAGTCTTATTGTCTCAATCAAATGGGATTCAGTCAAATGAAGTTTCTATCTTCTGATAGGGATCCATATGGGTCTACTTCTATTCGCTGACAGCCCATTTCACTGAAACCCATTTCGTTGACAGCTCATTTCATTGACAAAAGTATTCAAGGCAAAAACCTGGGTTTTGCCCCCCTCCCCACTGTTGTGCGACTGTGGAGTTGTTATATATAGTTGGGGGGGTGGGGGGCACAGCCCCCCACATTGGGGGGTGTGGGGGGTGCAGCCCCCACCTAGAATGTTTGTCAATGAAATGAGCTGTCAACGAAATGGGTTTCAGTGAAATGGGCTGTCAGCGAATAGAAGTAGACCCATATATATATATATATATATATATATATATATATATATAGAGAGAGAGAGAGAGAGAGAGAGAGATGGCATATATAGTTTTACAGGCAGTATGCAGGAAAGAAGGCATTTAACTTATTAAAGCCAATATGTGATCAGAGGCATCTGGAGATTTCAATGTAAAGGGGAGGCTGTAGGAAGCAATCATATGGGTGGGTCTGAATGCAATGGGTGGAGCTCTATTACAGAAATCAATGGCCATTACCTGTGGTCAAACAACAGACTACCTCAGTAAGTACTTACTCATTTTAGCCACATTACTGACTATATGCACCCTAGATATCTAGCTGAAATCAGCAAGGTCAGATTTAGGTAAAATGGAGCCCTATATAAAGGACTCCGTGGATGTCCCTGTTGTCCACTAGTCCCAAATATAATT
Source organism: Protopterus annectens (assembly GCF_019279795.1). NCBI lineage: Eukaryota > Metazoa > Chordata > Ceratodontiformes > Protopteridae > Protopterus > Protopterus annectens. Next base: position 1,898,704,698 of record NC_056728.1, read on the forward strand.
CTTCAGTGACATCCCTTGTTTTACCCTCACCCTAGCCTTGCACCAGCCAGATAGATTACTTCTTTATATTTTTTCACATTTTGTCTTACTTTTTTTAGGTCAATTTATGATTTAAACCCGCCATAACTGACCAAAATCTACTCTAATTAGTTCTGGGAAAGTAACTAACTTAAGCTAGTGGTCTGGTGGCTGCTACTACATCAGAAATCATAGAGGTATACATGCTCTGTGGTGCATCTTAGAACTTTTATAACTTATTTTTATTTATTAATGGCCTGACCAAAAGCATCTAGAGTGAGAAAAGATGTTTAGTCATATTTTGCTTTCAAACAAAAATAAGTTGTTTCTAAAGTTTAATGGTCAAAGCTATGAAATTAGTAGCTCCCAAAAAAACTGAGAAGATAAATACCAAATTCTCTAATTACAGGCCAATAGCAATTCTATCCCCTCTTTCTAAAATTCTATTGAAATGTATTCACTCATAACTGATGAGCTACATATTAGGCAGCAACTTACTGGCCAACACACAACATGGCTTTCAGCCCAACCATAGTACCACTACCCTCCTAATAAGTTTCATCAGTATAATCAACCAATTCAAAAATAATGGACAGCTAGTATCTTACATCTTCCTAGATATGTCAAAGGCATTTGATACCGTCTTTCATGAAAAACTTCTCAATGAATTTTCATCCCTAAAACTAAGCCATTCTGTCCTTGCATGGTTTCAGAATTACATATCCAACTGACATTAAGCCTTAAAATGGCAAAGTGATCTTTCCTCTCTGTTACCTGTCACAGTCTGTGTTCCACAGGGTTCAGTCCTTGGTCCACTCCTCTTCTCTCTCGCTTCACCAATAAACTCCATACCACTACCCACTATTCTGATACCATACAATATGCACATGACTCCACTATTGTTTATGCTGCTTCATCCCAACCTCAACTCCAAGAAATATCTGAAAAGTCCTTATCAGAAATAGAATCTTGGCTCACTATCACCCAATTAATTCTTAATCCCAGTAGAGCTAAGCTTATGGTCCTTCAAATGTGAAAACCCTTGAATGCCCATCCTCTTTTCTTATCTATTCATCAAACAATACCAAAATGGAATCGGTATCCCACTCAAAACTGGTAGGCGTTACCATTAATAATAACATGAAATTTGACTATTATTAAAAAAGGTTCACATAAAACTCGGCTCTCTTTATAGAATCAAACCATACCTCACCAGCTCAACTGGACTATCTATTGCTAGGACACATCTACTTTCCTATCTTCATCAACCTTAATACAACAGATCTAGCTAAGCTTGAAACCTTGAGACCTAGCTAAGCTTGAAACCTGCTACAACAAAATTGCTACATTTGCTACCAGCTCAACATATTAATTCCATCTTCATCAACTTAACTGGTTAAAACTTCCCAACCTATTAATCTTAACCCAATTCACAACTCACAGCTGCCCTTAAGGTAATATACCAACCTTAGAAGTGCCCAGTACTTCAAAATCTACTTTATCCCTACTCCAGTAAAATTTATTTATTTTATTTATTTTACATTTGTTAAACGGGGGTGTCTGACTTAGCCAAAAAGGCCCTTTTTCAGCAGAGGCCCGGGGAGAAAAGCTTCACAAAGAAAAATTACAGATACATTTAGTTATTTAGACATGATCAGTTGTTGTGTCTTTTGGCTTTTATCGGTTAGGGGTCGCCACAGCGGAACTCCGGTCTGCTAATGATTGGCAGTAGATTTTTACGTGCTGGCTTGCCGGGCCTAACGCACAACCTTCAATACCCATTCATGCATGTTGCCACATAGAAGATGCTCTAACTGAGAATCAAATGAGCAACGTCTAACTGCGAGGCGACAATGCTACCGCTGCACCACGTATACACACAAATTACAAAAGACATGTTTTGACAGTGGTATTCAGTGGTATTCAGGTATACAGTGGTAAAAGATTCATAAGATCCTCTAACAAATTCCTACTACAAGTTACAAAATCTAATAACAGGTTTGGGGATTCAGTCCATTCTAACTATAGTCCCAGGACTTGGAACTCTATCCCTCAACATATCCTTGCAACCAAGATCCCCACTCAGGTCAAAAATCTTCTGAAGACTAATTTCACAGACTTCTGGCTCTGCTCATCCTCAGTTCCTGGTTAATTCCTTTTTTCCTACACTTTTTAACTATTCATCCTTCCCTCTTTTATCTTCCTTGTAATGTTTACCAAGTGCTTTATGAACCTATGTACCTACTTTATTTACTTATGTATTTAATTTATTTATCTACTATATGCAGATTCTCAAGGCTACATGCACATATTTTATAATCTCAAATCATCCTTGGTATGTAATCAATTGCATAGCACTAAGTATTTTATCCATTCTATGTGTACTATGTATCTTTGGAATTTCAACTACTCTTCTTTGTAAATAATATATAACTTTATACTCCTTGTAAATAAAATATAGCTATTTTTTCCTTGTTCATTTGGAGCTTTTCTCCCTAGGCTTCCACTGAAAAAGGGCTTCCTGTGCTGTTGGACCTTCCTAGTAAAGAAATGTCAAAATAAATAAAGAAACATGCTTCCAAGACCACCATAGCCACTTAGTACAACACTGATGTTTGACTGTAACGGAAAATGAAAATAGATAATGCACACTACTTCTGCAAGCCAGAACAACTGCTCATCTTGAACAAATGGTAATAATGTCAATCACTTTTATCCATAGACAATCCCTGTACCCAGCAACAAAAGCTAACTTTATTGACTCCTTCTACAAGTGATATCAACATGTAACCAAATCGAAATAGTTAAAATTGGCCACAACAGTTTATTTCAATCATACTCTATGCAAACAGATGTGAGCGCCAGTTACTGCTACTTGTAAGACTGTGACTGTTTATCAGTGGTCACATCTGTGTGTCTTTGTGGTGAGGGGTTTAGATTCTCTCATGTGCTACTGATTTCACAAAATTCCTCTACTTTTTGCCTCATTATTTTGACAGTTGCTTGTAGTGTTTGTGGCATTTCTAGCAAATAAATGAGGATTGATGTCACTGAATAATAACATTAGGCAAATGAGTTTCTTTTCTATCAGCATTCATAAAACTGTTCTAATGAAAGGCCTTTTGAGCTAGCCAGTTTCTAAATATATAAAGGATGGTGCTATCTCTGATGTTGGTCATTTTCCACCATGATTTTAGCTTTCTCTTTAATTCATGAGCTAAGAGGATGAGAGGTATGGAGCGATGCAAAGGGTTATCCATTGTATTTGGACACCACTGTGCTGACAAGAAAAATGCCTGTATGACAGTGCATGTATGAAATAATTCATTTGATTTGTTTCAAAAATCAGAGATGTACAGTCATACAACTGTCTTTAATCAAAGGTCACATGTACACACAAATAATTCTATAGCAATATTTATATCTATCTCTATCTAGCTATATATACATATATATCTATATATATCTTTCTCTCTCTCTCTCTCTCTCTATACATATATATATATATGTATATATATATATATATATATATTTGTTGTTGTGTCTTTCGGCTTTTCCCGGTTATGGGTCGCCACAGCGGAACTCTGGTCCGCTAATGATTGGTAGTTGATTTTTATGTGCCGAGTTACCAGCCCTGATGCACAACCTTCAACGAAGGTACACCCATTCGCACATGTCTTCACACAGAAGACGCTCTAGCTGAGAATCGAACTGGACAGCGTCTTACTGTGAGGCGACAACGCTATTGCAGCACCACCACCATGGGTATATATATATATATATATATATATATATATATATATATATATATACATAGGTCCACTTTTTAATTTCGAAAGACCAAAATCTCGACTTTCAAAATACCAACCCAGAAAGTCGTGGTTTTGGAAACTCTAAATTAAAAAGTAAACAAAAAAAAAACCAACTAAAATAAAGTAAAATAAAATAAAAGATTGCGCTACAGTGAAGAGAACGGTAATGCTCCTGTTCCACTTACCATTCTCTTCACTGTAGCGCAATCTTGGAGTTGGTATATTAAGGTAGGGGGAGTGTGGTGGGTGCAGGGGGGCTTGTCCCCTTGAAAAACATTATTTTAGTTGTTTTTTTTTTTTTTTTTGTGTCACTTTTCACTTTTGAGATTCCAAAATCTCAGTGTTTTGAGTTCGGTATTTCAAAACTCGAGATTTTGGTCTTTCAAAATTAAAAAGTGGACCCATGTGTGTGTATATATATATATATATATATATATATATATATATATATATATATATATATATATATATATATATATATATATATATATATATATATATCTTTGTGTGTGAGGGTAGCAGATCCCAAGTTTACTGATTTTTTTTCTGATTGTTACTCTATCTGGAAAACCAGTGAGGACTGCAGTCACTAAATAATGATGACATTTTAGTGATATATTCATAACATTCTTCAAAAAAGTATGCTAATGTAAAAGCTGTTATTCTAGAAAAGTTTCTAAGTATATAAAGGCAGTAGCCATTGCTAATTTTGGTCCATGGTCAACATTATTTTTCACTTTCTTCTTGATTGACAAGAATTTAAGATATTTGTGGGGTGGGTGGACTCTGCAGTGGGTTACACTGTATTATGACAGCAATGAACTGAGAAAATGCCAGATTCCTGTATGGTAATTATTTATGTATTTGTTCATTCATTTGATTGCAATTAAAACATCAGAGGAATACACTTGCAGTCGCACAACCATCTGTAATCCATGGATATGTCTTTGTGTGAGTGGGTGGGGTGGGGTGGGTATTGAAATAAATTGTTGTGGCCAATTGTTATTGTTTTTATATCATTACATTCTGATATCCAAGGTGGATGCAATAAAAACAAGTTGGCATTAATTGATGGTCTATGGTTGAAAATGACTGATGCTCTGGCCACTTGTTCAAAATAAGCAGTTATTCTGACATTGCGGAAGTAGTGTGCATGCTTTTTTTTTCACATTCTATCACATTCAAGCAGCAGTACTTCATTGTCTGTGGTGGTCTGGACAAAATATCTGTGATAGCAATTGATGAGTGTTACATTGAGTAGTGTTATCATTTAACAACACTTGGTTCTCCCACTAAGTTTTTTTTTCTGTTTTGATTCCTTATGTGTAGAGTTTACTTGTTCTCCTTGTCTCTGTGTGGATTTTATTCACGCACTTTGTTTTTTTCTCCCAGACCCTCCCTTATGCTCCTTGAAAGAAAAAAAAATATTGCTGACTGTTTTTTCTTATTTGTGATTTTTTTTCAGGCCATCATTAAACGAAAAGGCTGACAGAAGCTCTGGGACACTTATTAGACTATTAAGAACACTATGACTTTTAGAGACATAGGAACCAGAAACCTCTGGCTTAATTCAATTACTTCCCCCAGACTTAATTGCAATAGAGACTTTGCCACTTAAGGTATGTTAAAAGCAATACTTAATAAATAATGATTACTAAATCATATTTATCTAAGATATATAGAATTCTCATATCTTCTCTTTCTTATTGTACTAATTTGTTATGGAATTACCCTGTGCTAATTAATAACAAATATTTTTCAGATGAAAATAAAAAAATGATTTCACAATCTGCAACTAGTACTACATCTTCATTATACTGGAACCATTTCACATGGACATACCTACATAGAGCATTTATCACTCCACACAACATTGCTTTAATGTATAATACAATAAGTGTTACATTTTGGAGATATGATTTAGTTGTTAACCCAGACTGGACACATATGGTATTTGAAAGTAAAATATCTCCTTTTTGGGAAGATATTAATAACTTTGCTCAAGTGTTATGGTTGGATAGATGTACCATTTCTAAATCTTTAATTTTATTTAATGCTTCAATTCCTGCTTTCATTTCTAGGATGCAGGTGCCTCTTCTTTGGTCTGTATTAGACACATGTAAGAAAAATAATCATTAAAAATTGGAAAATAACACTACTCCTTCTTTTATTGAATTTGTTAATATAGCAAAACTTGTTTGTAAACATGAGCTTTTGATTATAAAGATGAGAACTTCAGATGTCGCACAGTCTTATAATTATTGGCTAAAATTTAAAAATCTTCTTGAAAAATACTGATTGTTAATAATTCAATCATACATTATATAATTTGTTATGGACTCTTGCAAATAGTTATTTGTTTTACAATATACTAGTAAAGTGGTAATTATGAGTGGGTACATGCTGATGTAGTCTGTGGATGAAATGTAATGACCCTCATCCATTGTTCATCATAGTTAATTTTTATTTACTTATAAAGCTCTACCTATTGCATTTAGCCACACCCATTCAGTTGCACCTTCAATAGAGATTTTTCTTCTATAACCTTATCCCAGAGGATTGATGAATAAAGGATTCTGCTTCCCGAACTTGCTAAAATTCATTAAATGATTTAATTATGGGAGAGAAGAAGAGTTGAGTATTCAAATACTATATCTGACTCTATGAAAGCATTTGCCTTTGCATTAGGTTCCTCGATATTTTCTTTTCTTTACAAACATAAAATATTGAGATTACCTCTTTATTACAAAATATGCAGATGAATGGAAGATAACATGCTTTGTTGTTTCAACTGTGCTGCCAGTGAATGTAAAAACTACATACCTTTGGTACTGTAACAGCAATCTTGTTTTCTCTGTAAGGAAATGCAATCTCCTATGCTTTGAGAATAGAAATTTGAATATTGACTATAAACAGCCACATTGATTTATTGTTCTCAAAAAATAAAATTCCATTTTCATTAGGTGAAATTAGGAAATTTGAATAAAGCAAGCTGACACTATTACAAGGAGAAAATATGAAAGGAGATTTAAGCTCTGTTGAATCAGACTTCCAGCCTGTAATACATTTTGTGAAAGTTGAACGTTTTCTCAATACTCAGATAATCCAAAATTGGGATTTACTGGTATGTTCCTGGAAACTTAGAGCATCAGTGTCCCTGGTTATAGAACCGATGCACATATGCTCATTAGGGATAATACTGATGTCTACTTTGTGTCACTCGGTGATGACAATCTGAGCTGGGAGGATTTTTGAGATGCCTTATCTAACACTAAGGGGATGATCTAGGCAGATCATTCTACTGTTATCACACTGGTTTGTAGAAAGCATCGCGCTTTCTTTTTTCTTTTCTTTTCCTTATGTAATGAAATAGCTTCAAACTTAAGAAAGTTCAAATGTTTATCATAAAGAAAATAGCCATTCAAATTCAAGCTGCGCTAGTAGCTTAAAGAAACTCACTATGCTCAGGGTCAAATATGCCTTATGGCATGATCTGTATCTGAGCTTTGTAGCACCATAGCACATTGTTATTAAAATGCTAAATATAAATAATGAGAAAAAGCAGACTAGGTTGATAAGTTTGTGACTTGGAATGTGCCAAAGATATAAAGCAAGCCACCCAGCAGTGTAAACCTTGGCTTCAGATGATTGTTAGTGTGGAAGTGATGCCCCAAACCTATGTAAAGAAATTTGGGAAAAGTCTTGTGTATGTATGGATGGATGGATTTACGGATGAAGCAAGCTGTTACCCTTTATTAAACATTTGACAAGTCTATCTACTTTAAATAATTCATTAGATGACCACTAGATGAGTTTATGGGTGATATGAAAAATGCACTTGGTTAAAGAAGATTAGCTAATTATACTCTTGACATGTATACCTGCAAATATATCTAGTTTAGTCTTAAACAAATGTCAATGTCCTGAACATCATCACCTTCCATGAAGACATTAGTAGCTCTATCATTCGTTAATACTGTGTGATTGAGTTCCAGATTTTCAGGATACTATTCATTTTCTATTTTTCAAATGCATTTAAGTATAAAATAAAGGTGGAACTAAGTGATAACTAAAATGTAGCTACATTAATATACACAAATGTCATACTAAATGCTTTGAGTCATAAATTCTCTTCCATCAAAAATGATTCTTCAACAAATACTCATGATCCTGTGTGGACTGTTCCTGTATTACTTAGAATGTAGCCATGAAGTCACACACTAAAATCCTTTATTTGTTTTACATTTCAAAGAATACTGTGAAAAGCTATTTTCTTTAATAAGGGTAGTCAGAGTGGTTAATGCCAGAGTCTATTGTACCTAATAAAGTTTTAAAGCTATTTTGATGCCAGCTTAACTGCAAACACTGTAGTCCACACACACACACGCGTGCACGTGCATGCACACAAAATGTTGGGTACTAGCCATCCTAAAAATGTTTACATCTACATAATCTGATTTCTCTTACAGTCATTGAGATAATGAACTGATTATGACAGGGCAATATATATCACATTTGTAACCTATTTAATTTTTTATGGTTTGATCTTTTTCATCAAAACTTCAAAGTGAAAGAGCTTTCCCTTTTGTAATAAGAAGGTATCATCCATATCAAATCACAAGTTCTATGGTTGTGAAGTTCCCTAGAAAGATAGTAAAGATGTGCCAAAATAAATAAAGAAGATTCTTTGAAGAAATGAGGAAAAATGTAACATAAATGAAACACAACTGTTGTATAATAACACATTTTAATCAGAAAGTTAACCATACCCGTTGTGCTGGGGTGAAGGGTGAAGAGGGACTGTCAAGATTAGATAAAACTATTTTTGTATAAGCTAAAAACAGGTCATATTTAGACCTTGCAGATACTTTGATTTCTTACATCCTATACTAACTGACATATTTATTGTTCAGTTGTATAAAAATGAGGTAAATGAAGGAACAGGACTTCATAAACAGACACACCTTTTGAAAATGTAAATAACTGAAATGTAGCACCACATTTGTACACATTAAAATTATGGTATTGTTAACAATAAAATTTGTGTTGAGCTTTAATGGCAATAAAACTATTTCCTTCTTTGCATTACTACACAGTACCATAAAATGAATATCTTTCAGTAATGCCTTTATTAATTTATCTGTTTGTGTTTTATTTATTCCTTCATCCATTCAGCTGTTTGCTGGTCTTTCTTATCTGTATTATACTTATTTTTTTCTTACCTTTACTTTTATGATATTCCTGCACTGATTATTATGGAAAAATATCCTGGCAATACAGCAGCACCATCATTACCTTTCCTTCTCTGGATCTTGTTCTGTAGTCAGTTTTCTATACTATATTTGACAGTGTTCTGCTCTTTATATTAATACCTTATTTGCATACTATATTTTGAGGTTTAATTTTCAGGTTTTTTTTTAAATATATTTCCTTGTGATTCTGTCTTGCATTGAATTAATATTCAGTGGCAAGGAACTCCACATTCTACCTTCACTCTACACTTAGTTATTACCATTAACTTAAGTGGCAGTAACAGCTAACTTGTCCAATAAATTCCTGTTCCTAGTATTTACCCAGTGGTAAGTAAATGCAACACCAAGCACTGATGACATATTTTCATTAGTGAGACACATGAACATAAAAACAGCATCACCATTCATCAGGCTATATGTAGCTGAGTGCAAAATGAATGTCTTAATTATTTACTTATAAGGTAAATCATGAAGAATAGTAACTTGCTTTGTAAATGTTGTCTGGATTTTTTAACCTATAATGTCAGGATTTAGTATGTGCATGCACTCTGAATTGTAACCTAATTAATAAGGCTGCTGCATGGTGCATTGCTACTTTGACACTTTGCACACATTCCCTTATTATATTTTTTGTGTTCAGAATGGGTTCACCCTGCCCCCTTTCTCTGCCATCTAGGATCATCCTTCACTGTTTAGTTGCGCCCTCATGGCATCTCATAGGTATAAATGTCCTCACCTTCTACCTGTAGGTACATTTTACCAAATGTACTGATTCTTCTTTATATGCAGCTTTGCAATTACACGAATTGCATGACTAGTGAAATGAACTGTTTGTACTTCATGATACATACTCCTAATCAACTATATTTGTAAACTGCATATTCTATTACAAATATGTGTTATGGGGTTACCAAGCTTATAGAAATTAAGATTAACACATGCTACCAACCATCTTCTACTCAGTAATAATGGAAAATTCAGTTTGTGAATATGTTTTCATTGCCTGGCAATTTAAAATGTATGCATATGCATGTTCTTATGAGATGAAGTTTAATAAAACATTTCCTGATATTTTACCAATATGAATTATTGTAAAGCTGCTCACTGATGATTTTATGTCTCCAGTTCCTTGGTGCCATATACCAGATAATAAATAAATAAATAAATAAATAAATAAATAAACTGTGGCAAGGTTTATCCCTGGTTTAAACCTGAAAAAGAGAGATATTAATAATTGTTTGAAACAGTCAATGGCTAAACAAAACACACTTCTCTTGCCCAAACTAATAGAATTAATAAATTAGTGATTAAATAAAGTACTCTAAGATGAAAAGTTTTCATAGTATAACTTCTGTAGTTTCTTTATAAACCATTGCTTTTATATAATTGGTAATCTAAAGATTAAAAAAAACAAAACAAATTAATTCTAAAATGAAAATTTGCCATAAAATAACTTAAGAGATTTTTTTTTCTTTGTAAACAAAGCATTGCTCCTTATGTTTATTTTATTTTACTTATTTAATGCTTTGTTGCTTTTATTTACCATGAAGTTCTGACTGGGTGATGTAACTCCTTTTAAGCAGAGGCCTAGGACTCCACATATAAACTTTAATACAGTCGTATGACATTACAGTAATGCAGTTAAGACAATAACAGAAAACTTTCAGAAGACATACTCCTTTCCAAAATCCATCATAGATATTAAAAAGCAGAAGCAGTTGTGATTATACATATTAATTTTAAGAAATGGGCTAAACAAATTGAGAGGGACTGAAAGAAGAGAAAACAATGCACATTGTGTCACGTTGTTGAGTTACACAGTTCAGTGAATTGCCATCACTAGTGATTGAGAGGAAAAAAGAATGGTGGGGGAGGTAAAATGATACTTTAATATTAAGCATTTTATAATACATTTATTGTACTGACTGTATAAGCTGCCCTGGAGAGGAACACTGACAGAGTAATTTGTTTGTCAAGTTAGATTTTAGCTCTGTTTTGTAGGAGGTTTGTATTATGCAAATGATTTTAATTTATTCTTTCAATACAGGTATATATTTTATTTACAAATTTTGTTCTATTTATGCAAAATATCTACAAGGTAATTAATTAAGGTTTTTAATGTAAATTCTTTATTTTTACATTTAGAAATGCTTTACTTCCTTCATTAACAAGTATGTAAGAATAACATATTATTATAATGTGTTACTATTGTCAACTTTCATTTCAATAAACATAGTTATGGATAAACAAAAAGTACATCTGCTGCTATATAATTTGTGACATCTCCTGAATTTTATTATTATCATTAAAACATTTTAACAGACACTAAAATTCCTCTCATCTCTCTACCATAGATATTCACACCAACATAAAGCTACTAATGTACATAGGTAAGTAGATTTGTCCTCTCAACAAAGGATCAAAGCTTTTCTAATTCTTCCTTTCCAGGCTTTACTAATTCATTCTTTTCTTATAAATCACCTTACTTAACTTTTTCATGAATGTAATCCAAAAAATATAAAACCAGATTCTAGACACAGCCGTCTGTTGTTGTCATAACCCAATATGAAAGTCACTCAAATGCTTGCTTCTATTCATTCGGATCTAAAACTGTGTGGTTTCTAAATAAAAAAATGTTGAGCTATAAATTGTATTCCAAATTCTGTAAATGTTTATCAGACATCCTTTCTTTGAAGTATTTCATGCACGCACTTTATTTGTTGGTATGCAACACAATATGAGTAATTATATTTAGTAAATTGTGCTACTGCAGATTTCAACTCTATGCAATTTGGATTCAATAAATGCTTTTTATTACTGTGAATTATTGTGCAATTGTACCTTTATCATGGATGAAAAAGGTCCAGGGACCAGCCCACTTATACAGTTATCAACACAAATAAAAACAAAAAAGAAAGAAAGAAAGAAAAAAAGAAAGAAAGAAAGAAAGAAAGAAATCAGTGTTTGTCAGATATCTGGTAGTATGCTATGTTCCCAATCCAGAGAGATTAACATGCCAAAGTCTGACATTACTGAATAAAAAAATATTTTAATTTTTGTTGCATGCCTTAATTTAGAGACTAAATGTTGATGTAGGTCTGCTATAGGCTAATATGTTTTAGCTTCCTTATATCTACTACCAAGCATTTTGTAGTTGCTTAGCTATTCATATAGTTGTGTCTATGCACTAGAGTTAGAAGGATGGCTTGAAAATCTTAGGTGTTATTTCTCTTATTTAGCTGTTAATATTTAACTCTAGAAATACAACACATAAGTCATTTTAACTAGTTTTCTCTGGTAGCCAGTGTAATGTCAGATATTGTAATTTATTGGTGCTGCTTGTGTACATCTGAGTTTATCTGTTCTTCTTGTCTGCCCTGGTCTTACCTGAAAATTGTCAAAGGTCCAATTTTCTTACCCAGGTATCCAATTAGTATATAGACAAGAGCCAGAACATTCTCTTTCTACCTGTGTGCATATAAACACAAAGATAACACATGTCTGTATAAAGGAGTGCATGTGTGTATTACATCTGTTTGTACCTGTATTATACATTTTTATACATACAAAAATATAAAGACAAAAACACATTTGTCTGAGTACTGTATAGCTATTATTTATTTAGCTCCACTTCTGACAAGATATCAAGCTATCAAATTTTTTTTCCATTATCTTCTTGGCATTTTGTCTATAATGTTGGTATATCATTAGAGATAAAAAAAAGTCTCTAAACCTGCCGAATTAACTCTTCTCAAAAAATGCATATATTGCACATGTAAAACACAGAATTACTCCAGCCTGTCAAAGCAAACTGTGAGACAAAATCCAAACTTACTATAACAAAAAAGAAAAGAAAAGAAATAAACCAGAAATTATTACATCCTCAGTGAAAATCTGGCCCCATACAATTTTCAGTTGCAGCCATAGATGTTTTGTCCTTATGTATTCCAAAAACTTGAGCTAGACCCAGGTTGTTTATACTACAAGCATAAAGGATATGATTTCTTACCTTTAATGCATAGTCCTCTTGGTATTATATACCACATAGATACTATTCTATTTAGTTAATTTATTTGCCTGCTCTCAAACTTTCTTCCAGTGGTCTCCATGAAAAGTAATACCATCCCGTCTTTTCCAGCTGCCTTGAATCTCTTTGTATTGTGCTATGTCTCACTCTTTCAATACATTTAAATAAATTGTGCTTTTTCTTCTCATTCTGATTAAGACACACCTCTCAATGGTCCAGATTTTTGCAGAAAGCCCATATATTTGCCCCATACTTGTGGTCTGTTCCTCATAATATTTGTGGTTTTCTGGCAAACCACTAACGATTGAATTGACTAAACAATGACAATGACATGCATCTGAGTTTCAGACTTCATATCTTTCAGAAAAATGCATGCTAATACAACTCCTGTTATTTCAGCAATGTTTTAAGTTTGTGAAAGCAATATTTAAACTTTGACCTTATTTTGGGACATTATTCCCCTATTATTTTAGACTTTGACCAGCTTTCTTGTGGTAAAAGGTTGAAAGATATTAAGTGAGACACATTTTAGGCATGGCACAAATTGGTTATTCTGATTTAAAAGATCTATGACCTGATGGAAGAATATACTCATTATTTTTAGCATTGTGTACAATTTCCTGGTTAGAAATTTTGGGCAAAATCCATTGAATTTGCTACTGTTTTCATAAAATTTCAACTTACACACTTAGATGTGTTTTTGATCTCAAGAAGCACTTATTCAGCTTCTGTAGCATTATTGTTCTACATGGCTATAAAAATTGTTAGGGTCCATCACCTATCTGAATTCTTATCACCTCTGCACAAAGTCCATTGTTCAACAGTTATAAGTTTTAGTAATACTTTATCTACGCTTTTGGCAAGTATTTTTGCCAATGCCAAAACTTGGATGATAAACAACCATCTTGCTCTCAATGCTAACAAAACAAAAATCATGTTATTCTTTCATTCAAGAAATTTCCCCATAGACAAAAGCTCCTTTAAATTAAAAAGTCACAATTATAACACTCTAATCAATATTGTACCTCACACCAAACTACTCGGAGTCACCACTGATGAACAATTCGATATCCACATCCAAAATAATATAAAAAACACCAAAAACTAGGTCTGCTGTATAGACAAAATTGCTATCTAACAGCTTCTACCAGACATACTCTAGCCTCCTCCTACCTGCTCCCCTCTCTTATGTACAGTGCCCCTCTACTTACTCATCTCCAACTTAGCCTAAAAAACAAACTAGAAGCCTGATGTAACAAAGTCTTTAAATTTGCTACACAGTACAAACACTTCACCCATCACTGTCATTCTCTCCACTCCCTCAACTGGCTTGAGCTTCCTAATTACCTGAAATTCATACAACTCATCACTGTTCATAAACTCATGCTCCAACTCTCCATCTGCCCCTCTCTTTCATCTATCTTAACCCCTTACCTCCCCAGTCATAATCTTAGATCTAAATACCAAAAACTACTTAAAATCTATAAACGTCTTCACCCTCCTGGCCAATTACTCTATCACACTCCTTAGCTAAACTATGGAATTCTCTCCACCTTCCCTTTGCTGTGTACTCACAACCACTCTAATTTCAAATCTCTCCTCCATTCTTATCTTTCCTCAAACTGGGACTGTTCCTGCTCCCTTCCCACCTAAATTACACTGTTGTCTTTTTCAAACCTCCCTCAGTCTCATGTACTATCATCTCTGATCACTAACATTATTGTTAGAACAAACACTAAACTTGAACAAACATGTTATGTCTTGTACTTTTAATTATATTATATGTATTACTTTTGACTTCATCTTTATTTTAACATTTGGTAATTATACTCCCTGATTTTGTATTTGTATTTTAAATTGCATATTTATGCTTTTGTATACTGTATATTCCATACTTTACTTATGTTATATTATGTTAACTGTTTTTGGAGCATTTCTCCCCGAGCCTCCACTGAAAATGGGCTAAGGTGGCCCAGTGGACTTCCCCAATCATCAAACTGGAAATAAATAAATAATGACTATTAAGGAACACATACTATTGGACTGGGTATCTATAGTCCCATGTGGATGTTACATCTGTCCAATTAGCCCACTATATTTCCTTGCATACAGCAGCAGATCCATACATATGCTATATTATAGTAATCCTTACAACTGGTGTGTAGCTTAGAGACTTATCTTGTGAATGCAGCAGTTGGGAGACCTGTAGTTTAGGGCTGCCCTGTGTGATGCAAGCAGTACACACCCAATACATGAATAGGTGCAGGTTGTGTGGGTTGCCTGGCATCAGCTATTTTAATATATGTATGTCATAGGATTCTATGGCCCTAGATTGTCAGTGAATGCGCTATATGTTGTTTTTTAGCCAATGCCAGTGTGTACTGGGCACGTCTACATCTGCCTAGAGAGACATCATCTGGGGGTTCCTCCTCTGAGTCCTCTTGTGAAGGTGGCTGTGGTGACCTAAGCACTGGTGGGGGGTTGTGCATCCCTTCCCTCTGCTGATCCTGCTGCAGCTGGTTCCGCAAGATCATACTGTGTATCATGGCACATACTGTGAACATATGTGCACATGTGGCATGAACAGTACTGTAGAGCTCCACCAGATATATCAAGGCACAGGAACCATGACTTCAGAAACCCAAACACATGTTCTATGATGTTCCTAGTTTGTGCATGTGTATCATTATGGCATTCTTTGGTGGGTGGGTGTGCATTTCTCATGGGTGTCATCATCCACTTTTCCAGGGCATAGCCAGCGTCCCCCTAGCAAACATCTGGTACAGCTGAGATGTGTGCCAGATAAGGTAGTTGTGATAACTGCCAGGGCTACCAGCACACACATTCATGATAATGCCCTGGGCATTGCACACGACCTGGCAGTTGATGGATTAGTACTGGTTGCAGTTGACGTAGTTTCTACCCTCCTCACCAGGTAGTGCCTTAATGTGTACATGAGTACAATCTATGGCAGCCAGTACCAAATAGGAAGTGTGCTGCATGGTAGAAGTGTTGCATATTACTGGCCCTCGCCTAAGCGGTGAGGAGAAAATAAATGTGCACACTGGCATGTGGTAGCATGGCATCCAGGAACTACTGGAGTACCCTTAATGCTGATGCCTGTGAGACCCCCATTATGTCCCCAGTTATTTTTTGGAAGGTGCCTGTGGCTATTATCCTAAGGGCTACACATACCATTGTTTCCACTGGGATAGGTTCCCCTCTGTTGACTCTGGGTCTGAGTTGAGGGCGGCAGAGCTCAGTGAGTTCTTGTAGTATGTCCCTGTCCACCCTGTAGTGCTCTACACATATGTAGCAGACCTGTAGCAGCCCCTAGCATTCTTTCACTTAAAATTTCCATGTCTGTACTCAAATGGTGCAGAGTATGAGTGAAAAATCAGAATATAGGGTGTATGCATACTTTTGATTGGCTACCTGTGATGCATCCCTCCTGCCAAGTACATCATTAAGAAGATTTAATGATCTAGTTTAAGTGAAACACGGGTCATCAGTAATTAATATATCACTGGCTTTTAGATTCATTCAGCACAGCGGCGCACTGTGCAAACACATAGAAACAAGCATCGTAAAGGTAAACAAAGCTTAGCAATCACTGTACACACCCCCTAAAAGGTAACACTCAGCACGGCTGTGCACCACACAAACACACAGAAACAAGTGCCCTGAATGGAAATAAAGCTTAGCAGCCAGTGTACACATACCCCTGTTGAACAAACTAACAGACACAGCTGAGCTCCAATGAGTTTACAAGCCCTAAGACACACCCCCTCTTGATGTCAGCTACCTCTTCTGTGAAAGCCAACACTGTTCTGAGCCTACACAGAAGGAATATACGGACATGGATACCCATTTGTGCAAGGCAGTAAACCCACCTCAAGTGCATAGGGATCTGTGCACACAACCTGCAAACTACATGGTTCCAGGCCCTACCTCATTAGCAACAGCACTTTTCCACCATTGCAGATACTCCACACAGAGTCCTATAATATATTTCTATCACATACTATTAGTTGTGTTTTTTTTTTCCCATAAAAGCATGTTTGCACACTGTGGAGCATTGTACAAACATACTCAGATCATTAAAAAAATAAAATGATTTAAATTATTTCCCTTACATTTTTGGACACATGGTAGATGGAGTTGGTCATATCTGTATGTGCTATGCCATTTCTGTCCATCTACCTGTGTTTTTACAGCCGCTGTTGTGTGTCTGAAATCCTGTACATGGAATTTTTCTGTGTAGGCTGCGGATGCCAACACGGGGCCTGCAGAGCTACCTATCTGCTTGCTGGATCACTCTACTTGTCTCATTTGCATGAGATTCATCTCTTTATGAAGTGATTTGTATGCCATGGAACTTCCCGTGTTAGTGCGCTCATGCGTGCCACTCAGCACTGCTTACTGCTTCACAAACCTGCTTACTTTCATGTAAGCAGTGTGGCACGATGCCTACATGGTAAAAAAGACCATGTTTGCTTTGCTAAATTCTCCCCGTCTCCATATGTAGAAAAGACTGAATTTCTTGGGCTTTAAATCCCAGAACAGTTAACAAAATTGTCCCATATATAATATCTATTATGGTATCATTGTTTGTTCTTATTCTTACAGTTGTCATTCTCTACTTTTTAAAAATAGTTTTACTTACCATTTGTTGCTTGTCTTACTTTTTGCCTGCTGTCACAGCTGCATAACATTTCATTAACATATTATCTGCTGCAACAAAATTAGGCTCTTTCTTGGTTTGATACTGCTTTCCTCTTTTACTTTCTGTCACTGCTGTTTAAGTTTTACCTGCTGCATTCTCAGCTGCCACATCCCCTGGTTCCTTTTCTAGATTACCATCCTCCGCACTTATATCAAAATGAACTGGCATTTCAGCACCATGAGACAGCAGAACTGTCACCTGGATCTTTCTATTCAATTATTTTTGAGAAAACATCAAATGATAGCCTCCTGATTCTAGTTCTGTTACTTGTGCCACTCTAACGGACCAGCTTACTTTATCCTCCATTGTGACAGCTAAATGCTGCTTGTTTGCATTATCCACCACACAGGGATCTTCATTTGTATTATTATATTCCATTTTAATCATTTTTTTCACCAAATTCTTCTTTTCCTCCTATAATCTCTCCATTTTTTTCTTTTCCTCCTCCATGCTGCTGCTTCTCCTAGGCCTCTTCCTTGCTGCTGTAGGAGCCCTCCATTGCCATCTAGCAAAATCAAAGAGTAGCAGATGTTTTCTGAAGCTCTGGACAAATTTCCCTCCTAGTATTAATAGTAAGTCAAGTCTCCCTTCAAAAGATGCAGCTAGCCTAGCGAGGCTAACCCAGTCAACAGAGGATAAATAATTACATAAATAAATAAATAAATAAATAAATAAATAAATCCACACAGCTGGTTGTCCAACCAACTCTCAAGTGGCCAACCTGCTAAAAATCAAATGTATTTATATACAATAATGGGTTACCATCCCTATATAACTTTATGGACAGTCATATAATGAGTAAGTGTGAAAAACACTGCATCAGGGACAGGTACGATATTGCCACATATGAGATGGGAGTAAATAAACAGGGATGGAAGAGCGAACAAGGTGTCACCAATGAAAACATGACACCAAGAGTACATAGAGAGACTCTCTACCCAAAGATCTTCTACAATAACACCAACAAAGATTAAAAGTTAGAGTGAGTAACCACTTTAAGAGTTGTATAGTGTCCATCATACATATGGCTTTATAGTGTAAAAAAAAATGACAAAACCAATATAAAGCAGGGATAAAGGAAGAAAATCCCAGATAAATTGTAAATATTACTGCTGCAACTTAGAAAGTAAATAGAATTAGCAAGTATGGTGCCAGCATGCATTTTCTGAAGAATGTGAAGTCTGAAATTAAATATATGTCATTCTTTAGTAACTTCACACATCAATGACTGACCAGAAACTACTATTTATGAGGTACTAACTAAAAATATGAAGGAAGTCTGAACATTCTGGTAAAATTTTGAGAGTTGAAAAGTATAGTGCTATACAACATATACCCAAAGGTATACAAAATATCAGAGAAAAGTGTAATTACTTGGATCACATTGGGACATACCAGGCAAGCTGTGATCCCCACAACCTTTTTAAATGTGTATAGGCCTAGACTCCAAACAAGGGAAAAATAACTTAATTTCACCTGTGGAACACAACTCAAGTGAAACCTGAAAGGACCAATATGCCCCAAAAGCTGACAATACTTTCTCAGAAAATATGGAGAAAATGGGAGGGGACAGAAGTAAGAAAGAAAAAAAAAGCCAAACTCTATACTACATTCCAAAACTATACCAGCCTAGGGGCAGAAACTGAGCATACCAACATATTCCATAGATGGTCATAAGCTAGTCAACCATTGCCTTCCCAGTATTATGTAATAACAGTTTTCTATTAAGTCCTAAGCTGTGTTTTACATACCTCTATATGTACATCTATCTTCTTCTTTTGGCTTTTCTCAGTTAGGGATCGCCACAGCAGATAACCTGTCTGCTCATGACTGGCAGTGAAGTTTTACGGTGTCGAGTTGCCAGCCTGGCACCCAACCTTCCACAGAAGGCACACGCATGCACACACTCATGCCTAGGGCCAATTTAGAGTGTCCAATTCATATATTACATCCTAAGAAATAATTAATTGTCTGTATGAAAATTGAAAAAGTCCACTGACATTCGTCACAGAAAACACAAAAACAAACTATACTTTTTATTTCTTTGCCTCTTTTTTTTTTGGCTCCACCCCCCCCCCCCCACACACACACACACACACACAAACTTAATCATTGCATACGTGGTTGAAAAGTCAAGCTGCTCTGCTGAAAAGGATATTTCCAAGGATCTCAGGTTTTAGTACCTCCTTTGGGAAGTGACACATCTGCCACTTTTCATTTAGTGGCCCAAGACAAAAGGCTTTTGACTCAAACTGAATTTAATATAAAGATATTAATCCATTTTATTTGATTTTATCAGGCTATTTTATCAATCATCTAAGTAATATGGTAAAATGCATAGAAGAATCTGAACTAGATTTGCAGTTATGGTTTGTCTGGACTCACTCTTATCACAAGGTCAGTGAACTGCTGAATTCTACTTCATAATGATTTTATAAATATTTACATTTGCTTGAATGTTTAATGTTATACAAAGTAAACAGGCTTTTAATAAATAATGTTCCCTGCATCATTCATTCACTAGTTATTGCCCAGCTTCCTAGCCTGCCATGTAATAACGTTTAATATTATCCATGTAAATATTTGGACCATGGTCTGAACTATCATTACTATTTTCAAAATCTTTAATGTGCTTTTCAAACCATACCTTGAAATAATTGAATTGTCTTATAACCATAAAGATCTTTTCACTTTCAAAGTCTTTGCATGAAATTACTACAGAAAGAGTAAATTGTTGACATTCAGATAATGTACTTGGTAAGATGGCAAACTTATGGACAAAGCTTCTTTAAAGGGAAGATAAGATGTAGATAATGGCTGGGATTCACTATCTACTTTACTCGGAGACTGCAGTCTAAGAGTATTATGTCAGCGTGTCATGCATATGCATGAGGGTGCGCTGACTCAACTCTATGGCTAACACGGAGCATGCACGAGTGCAGAGGGTGTCAGACTGCCGAGCAGTCCAAATATCCACGACCCTGCAAGTGCCTAAACAGCAAATGCCACCAGACATGAGCGAGTCCACTGAAATGTGTAAATCTCCAACACTACACTCCCCCACATTCCAAACCCGTGTAGAAATATAATAAAATGTAAAACCATTTTTTTTCCTCATTCCCGATATAGCTGCCTGTATTTGCATGTGTGTGTGCGGGTTTGCCCATTGCTTAGCTACAGTTAGCAGTTCAGACATCGAAGAGGATAATAAACTACTTATATGCAAATTAAACCAAATAGCAATAGTGTAGTGGTACAGCCTTCGCACAAAGAGGAGGCATTCCCGGTTCGAGTCCCACCACTCCCCTTCCCATTTTCTGTAGTAAATCTCTGCATAAAATTAATTCCTGACATTTACCTTTTAAATATTAGTACAATGCATTGAAATGGCCTATGTAGTAGTGAACAATATTTTATATATATGTATATATATATATATATAAAAGAAGGTGAAATGGACATGCATACTGATAAAGTCATAAGTGATATATCTTAAGCAGTGTGAAGCACTGCTAAGCAAAGTTTACCAGTATTAAGCATATTTAAGTATAATGGCTCATAGCTTAGCAGTGCTTTAACTAGCGCAATAGAGCTAAGCAAAGTTTACCAGTATTAAGCATATTTAAGTATAATTGTTCATAGCTTAGCAGTGCTTTAACTAGCACAATAGCTTTGTGTGGAGCTGCGCATCGTGCCAACTAGCACAAACAAAACATGTTTGCGCGAAGCTGCACACTGCGCTAACTAGCGCAACGTTGGGCAACGTCGGGCAACATCGGTAAACGTAGAGCAATGTTGGACAAAGTAGAGCAAAGTCAGCTAAACACAGCCACACCCCCTACCGGTCAGACCAGTAGTAAAATAAAAAGCAATGACAGGCCTCGAACCCGGGATAGTGTGCACCATAATCACAGTACTGATTCACTAAGTCATGACAGCATTTGATGTTCATGGACTGTCAACAAACATATACATATTAATCAAAGTTTACCCAGTGCTAAGCAGGTGTGCACTCAGCTGAGAATTTTCAAATCCGGACAATCACAAATAAATGCAGGAAATTAGGCATATTTTAGCTCCATAGGCGGGAATACCCTCCATAACTGGTTGTAGCTCCCATCTGCAGGCAGTAATGGCTGGCGTCGGAGAGGGCTCTCGCTTCCGAGTGCAACAGTGGGGCATTGAGGAGTCAAAAGTGATGGCTTGGCTCCTCGTCCATCATCATGATGCTAGACTCCTGCAGGGCCAGTTCCGGGCCACGGAATACAAAGCGGAAGCCTGGAACCGTCTCGCACATGAACTCACCAGTGTCACAGGCATCCCTCAGACTGGTGAGCAGGTCAGACACCACCATGCAGACCTGAAGAGACGCAAGCAGGACCAACTGAACCAATGAATACAGGAGGCCCGTGGGATGCAAAATGCCCCACTACTGTGTAGGTAGCCATGGAAAATTGCTAGTGTAGTCGATAGTATGGATAGGTATATGTCTCAATATCACTTCATTTATTTCACAGCTGCAGGTGTCTGTGCCGCGAATCAGCAAGCCTATGCAGATAGGCTGCTAAGGCTGCACCACCAGACAGGTTAGTAATTATTCTGCATGTACTGTTATATAAAATAAGTGAGAGAGCCTGACAAAAAGTATCGTAGCCCAATAATAAAGGTATAATAAGGCTTGAATAACCTCTCTGCATGTACTGTTATGTAAAATAAGTGAGAGAGCCTGAAAAAGAGTGTTGTAACCCATTAATAAAGGTATAATAAGTCGTGTATTATTTCTCTGCATGTATTGTTATATAAAATAAGTGAGAGAGCCTGAAAATGAGTGTCGTAAACCATAAATGAAGGTATAATACATCCTGAATAAGACGTCTGCATGCACTGTAATATCAAATAAATGAGAGAGCCACTAGAAAAGTGTGTAATGTAATTAATAAAGGTATAACTCCTGTAATGTGTCCGTGTAACTTTCTTCGAAATGTTGATGTACTCTTGCAGTATAGAAATAGTAGTGTTGTATTAAGCGCTGTCAACCCACACTTTGGTAGGTCCATAGAAAGTGGATGAAGGGAGTGCCAGTATCTCTTAAGCATATATAAAGTCCTCAACTGTTGTTTCAAGGCTGGCATGTATAGGTAAATCTGGCACATGAGTAGCTTGTTATTGTGTTCACCAGAAATGTCAGTGTGCTGCTAGAAATGTAGGGGGCTGTTAAAATATAACTGATAATGTCACCTGAACACATCCAGATATGTAGACATATAAATATAAATAAAATATATAAATACATAGCAGTAACATCTGCATCCTGGACAGTTTGTATGTCAGATACAGGTCAGGTATATAAGGAGCTAGCAAAACACATTTCACAACGTAATGTACATTGCCTAGTGTAATAATACATGTAGGGGATATATACCTGCAGTCAATAAGAATGTAGTGTAAACTATAAGTACATATAAGTTGTTAATGGAGGTATCTTTTTACACCCTACTGTATGTGCATAAACAATGCAATTCCACACCTCAATGAGTATGTGTAATCTCAAAACATTTGTTGGGACATATGTCCTATTGGTTTATAAATATCTGCATTTACTTTGATGCATATGCCCTGTTCAAACACCACAATCTTGGTGGCCTGTTGCCACCAATCAATCCTGCATGCTGTTGGAATGTCCACTGTTGTTCTATATATGCATGTGTTATGCTTGCTGTTCAACTGTTGGAACTCTGGTGTGTTGGGTTAATGGGAATATTACTGCATGCTGTTACAACTAATTTTGAAATCTGTTGGCTGTTACCAACCCATATTGTCATTAAATTCTCCTAAACACAGAACGTATGGGAAGGTCGGTCCCAGCGGACCCACCTGTCCCACCTCAGCTGTCGATGGCACCTGGCACCAGCAAGTCCGGTGCCCAGCCCAGGACCTCCTCCTCTGTTGGCCCTGTGCGACCTTTGTGCCACCTTCAGGTAGAAGCACTGCAGGGGATGGGGCTCACCCCCCTGCAAGCGTGGCCAGAAAAGGGCCACCTATCACCCTCCGAATGGTCCGGGCTGTGGTGCATAGGGAGATTGAGCATTCAGTCACTGATCCTCTACGCCAGCTCAAGGCAAGAGTGGTGTGACTCACGGGTGAGCCTACCCCTCCTACGCAGCCCCCAATGCAGCCATCCTCAGGGCTGTGAAGGTGCAGTGGTGACTGCCCATGGGTGGGGATCTCAGTTCCACTGTTGCCATCTGTGGGCTCATGGGCTTGCGATTTCCAAACATCCTTCCCCGTCAATGGTGTTCACCCAACCCATGTGTCATATTCCGCCCCTGTATGCATCTTGTTTGTCTTGTCTGTTTACCTCCCCAACTTACCTCCCAAAATATACCTACTTCCCCTACCCCACATTCCACTCTCACCTGAAAAAAAATAAAAAATGGGCAATCTGCTCCCACAAAACAATTACGTCCCATACGTAGCTGCCCATTTTGCACAAATGTCCACTGGACACAGAAACTAAAATTTAATTGGCAGTACAACATACTTCGTTGTCCTCACCCCTCTCTCAGGGGTGGAAGGTTTCAAATTTAACTCCAAATTACTAGTATATGCACAGCTGTTGCTGTTAAAGAAATGGGCAGCTATGAACCTTCCCTACACCTGTCCTGCACATCCCGAGCTGTTTTCCTTACTGTCTTTCCCTCTTTGTGCCCCTTTTTCACCACTTTCCTATCTCCCCATTTTCTTTTCTTTCAAAGAAATGAGCGTGGGGGTTAGCGTGAGTAAGCACATTTAAGCAGTAGTAAGTGGGTTTGTGTGAGTGTGCGCATGTGTGTGCTTAGCTTAGTATTGCTAAGCATCACGCAAACCCAAGCAAACCCGCTTACAACTGCTTAAAAGTGCCTTAGTCACTCTGCATATGAGGGTCCTTGTTCTGCTCAGCAGCAAAATAAAACACCACTGTCAGTCTTGAATCCCGGACCTTGGACACACTAGACCGCATGAAGTACCACCAGGCCACAGTAGATATACAGCAGGTTGTTGCTGAAATATATATATCATGCATCAGAATGTGTGAATATAAAGGAAAGATAGGAATGCCATAACACAAAACCTGTTCTGTGGAACTTTACCAGCAGTTGTTGTGGAATTGCATTACATGACTGTGATAACAGAACCAGACATTCTAGCAGTAAATAATGTTACAGCAGCACTTTACAACCCCCTCATAGTATCATAGCAGGACAATCCCCTCCCAAATGTACAAAATACCTCTGCGTTCAAGGTACAGCAAGGATGTAGGTAGGCATACTCGGTACTGGAATTGTCCAGTTTTCAAGAGCATCCTGTGATAATGTCAACAAAAGAAAAAGCACAAACTGTTCAGAAGTGAGTACATTAATATCCACAGTACAGCAGTTCCCAAGCAGTTCATGTGCAAAATGAAAACATCTCAATAACTACGTATGTATGCCAGCTAATTGTATAAGGTGAAAAGAAAATACATAATCCTATGTATCTTGTGTTAGCATTTGTAGGGGTGAGTACAATTCTACACTGTCAACTGTGTACTGGAAGTGGCAACATTCAGGTCTGAGTACAACATTCAAATCACTGGCTAAACCCCTAGCATTAGTTATGAGAAGTATACCAACCTTCTGACTTACACAACGGTGTCCACAGCAAACAAGCATAGTCCCCACTTTGGAAAGCTGAAAGGGCTACTCCTACCTGACTTAGCAATTTATAGTATTGGGTTGCTATGACAGTGAGTACTGCAAGTACCACACAGTAGGCTGCATGCAATTGCCAAATAGTGGCCAACAATTGGTGCAGAGGCCATCACATGCACATGTGCAGATGCCTATAAAAGCAGGCTGCACTTGCTGTCCACACATGCAAACACTTCATTGCAAGTACGGAGGGAGAGAGAGAGAGAGACGTACAGATGCAGCCAACATCAGCAGGAAAAAAGAAAAAAGATCAACCACAAATATATTGAAAGAAAAAGTAATATATAACAAAAAAAAATAAAAAATAAAAGAATATATTGAAAAAAATATATATTGAAAAATATATATTGAAAAAAAAGTATATTGAAAAGAAAAATATATTGCAAAAAAAATCTCATATTGAAAAAAAAATTATTTAAAAAAAAATATTTAAAAAAATATATATTGAAAAGAAAAATATATTGAAAAAAAATATTGCAAAAGTAATAATATATTGAAAAGAAGAATAAACATATTGAAATAAAAAATATATCTTGAAGAAAATCATAAGCTATAAGAAGAAAAGCTATTACAAAGCACACAAAACAGAGGAATACAAACACATACAAAGGTAAGGTATGTAACAGCTATGTATTTACTGGCATGTAGTAGATGTTTATGAAGAGTACTCTTCATAGTTTGAATCATCCATATGTGGCAGCAGTATGTATCTATGCACAGATGCCCTGCATAACTACTGGCATGGAGACATTAGTGTGTAGCTGTGTGCAGTGGGATATGACTGTGACATATGTAGTTCAGCATTAAATGTCAAACATCTGATCCATGTTATCTGTGTTCTGTACCGTAGTGTGTACAATGTCTGTTTGTGGGAGTAGCGCATACGGTTATATAAACATGGATGTGACAGAGTAACAAATGCATGATAGTCATATTAATGTGTAGCTTAGCACTGGCAACAGCTGTACCAGGCTAGTATGTTAATGTAGCATTTACAGCTATATATACACCCTCTAATATTACTGTGTGCTCACATGTGACACCTGTTCATGTTGCAGCAAGGCCCAGCAGGTCAACCGTGAGGTACACAAACTTACAACAGTGTGGACCTTGTGTGTGTATGGCACACAGATACGGAGACATCTGTCTGTGTCAGATATATTAGCATCTGTACATGTGCATAGAGCAAGGGACATACTGCAACTGTTTGTGAAGGGTGGACATATATATGTTGTTGAAGGCTATGTGCATATGTCTATGTAGGTTGTAGTGTGTGGCAAACAAGACAGCATACAGTGCTGTTATATGACATGTTGTGGTTAAACGCTGTGGGTATGAATTGGTAGGTTTGTAGTGTTGCAGCCAGTGAGGCCTGCTAAAGCTACATGGGCTGAGAACACCGTCAATGCATTCCGCACAACACTGTGCAATATTATGACATAACGGTATACCTCACAAGTGGACTGTATATGTGCTGTGCCTATATGTATATCTACATGTACACCAATGGATGTTTATATGTATGTGTGTGTGTGTGTGTGTGTATATATATATATATATATATATATATATATATATATATATATATATATATATATATGTGTATATATATATATATATATATATATATATATATATATATATATATATATATATATATATATATTTAGAGAGAGAGAGAGAGACAGGGTCATATTTACTGCAACTGATGCCTGGTAACAAAGCCATGGACCCAAGCTTACTGTTGACACTGCATTGGCATACCTACTTGCAAAGACTCTGTACCCATGAACTACCACATAGGTGGTAGTCTACTTAACACCGAAGGTGTGATAAGAGACCATGGGACACAGGTGGACAGTAGTCACCCCTTTGATAATCACAGTGCCACACTGGTCATGTCAACTGTCAACTGTCTACATGGCACATGTCATCACAAAAGGTGTGTCATCCAGGGAAATATAGGTCAGTGTTCCCCTCTATTCATCACACATAAAGCCCATTATCGAGTACAATGCCCTATGCGGTATGTACCTCTCAAGACATCTACAGCAATTGGAAACGACACACACATACCTCACAAAGAGTAATACCGGCCTCAAACAGATGCCCTATGTAGACCATTTCACAAACCCACAGCTAGACTTTGTTGCATACCGCCTACACAAAGGTGATCTCTGCCTAGCATACTAAGCTATGTCAAACTCAGAGCTGTTGGACATGCTCCACGTAGACAGATCACAATCCCTACGAGCTACACGCTCTAGGGACCTAAACCTTGTGACCTCAATAGACAGCACATGCTGGAGGGATAGATTCCTATCTCAGAGACATCCCATACTCTGGAACAAACCACCTATCAATAGCAAACAAAGCCCCTAATTAGCTGTCATCAGAAATAATCCTGATGAATGTATGGGAGATAGGAAATACACCCCAGGAATCACCTCTGTGGCTCTGCTTGACAGGGCCACGTGAAACGTACTTACCTGTGTGTCAAAGGCCAGGGTAGCATATGGCTAGACTTCTATAGGCCCTAGGGCCAATAGCCTATGACCTACCTATGAAGCGATACACACCCACATGTACTTGTTGCAATAATTGCTATGTGAGGTTGACTGAGTGTGATGGTGAATGTGTTGGTGAATGTGTCTGAGTTCTGTATATGTGTGATAGCTTAGTAAGAAATTGTTTCAGTCTTGGTATTATGTGTCCTAGCTGTGATCCCAGCAAAAGATGTGTATGCAATCGCTAGGCAGAAAAAGCAGTGTGCCATACAGTCTGATGTAGTCCCTTGGTGTTGACTGGGGTGTCCCATTGTAGGTTAAAGCAGTACATGTATGCTTATTGAGTGTTACTGCTGGTGAATCCAACTCATGTATGAACTGTAGTGCTACCTGAAGCTGTATGCCTACACAGCACCGTATGGTATATGTCCACATTTCTTGGAGCCACTGTTTTGTGTGTTTTCTGTAGTCCTCATAGATTACATACCTCAGGCATAAGGCTTTGTAACTACTGACACACAGTACTGTATGGTACACAGGTAAAGGTCATCTGGGTTTCCATACCTTTGTGTCTGGTATGTATGTCTGATATGTGTGTGGGTATGCCTGTACCATGGCCTCGGTCATATGTGTGTTACAGGATATAAGTGGGTATCTAGCAACATGTATAGTCTAGTACAGCAGTAAGCCACCTATATTAATGAATGTGCACATATGTTAGGCAGGGGTTTGCCATCAACGAGTAGTGTGGTATACTTGTAATACTGTAACTGGACTTTATAATCATTGCAATGGAATACATATTTCCTGATGCATTAGCTTGACATATACCTCCTGTGGCTAGGTGGTGCATTGTGTCACATACAATGTGCCATGTACTGTTGTATAGTCTTACATACTGGTTTAACTTTGTTGCTGTGCAAAACATGGTTTGATATATAGGGTATGCCAGGCACTGTCAGGCAGTTGTAGGCTGAGCACTGATATGTGGTATTGAAAGTGTGTATCCTCTGACAGCCAATAGGTTGCTATACATGGCAGTTAATTGATATCAGTACTTTAGAATAAGTGTGCCACATGACATGCTCACACATATTGTTTCATTGTCTTCAAGGGTAATGGCCCACCGTCGTAACCCTACCTACAGCATGGCAGAGGAGGAACTGATAACAGCAAGCTTGGTGCAGCACTATGCCCTGCTGTTCTCCAGAACCAGCCAGGACCAGCATGAGCGGACTGCACTGTGGCAAGATCTTGTCCGTAGGGTAAATGACATAGGCATGCATAACCGGACATATGAGCAGGTACGCTATCACTGCAGTGGTTTAATTAGACATGTCCGGCAGCATGTGTCAGATATCTGTAGACAACAGCTTGCCACAGGTGGTGGGGTACCCATCCATCCCCCCTCACCAGAGTGGAGGAGCTGCTCCTGAGCCAGGTGGCTCCTGGCCAACAGCAACAACATCAAGCAACATGTATCATCATGGAGGCTGGAGCCACCCAGCAAGTTGACATGGAACGTGCAGGTAACATGACATAGCTGTACACTACTGTTGCCTCTATTGGTAGAGCATGCTCATGTGAGATGTGTACTGTGTAGTTAGAGGATGTAGTGCCTAGTGTTGTGCAATACTAATAATTAAACTGTAGGCCTGTGACTGTCAACCACTGTACTACTGTAAGATTTCGGACACACAGTAACAATGACACAGTTGTTGCCACTGAAAAACTGTCTCATATCCTTGTAGGTCCCTCTGGTGTGACAGCAAGGCAGCAGACACATGCTGGTGAGTGTGTTCTACATTTAATATTACTAATTAAATGTGCATGTCATAGGTGAGCTGTAGGCCATGTACACGTAACTCACCTACGCATAATGCATGCAGTGCATGTTTGCTGTGAGACTATGCATATCCCAGTAATGTGGGTAGCTGCCTAAAACACATAACAATACACAGAGCATCCCACACAATTGTGGCAACACTGTAGTGGACATTGTATAGGCAGAGGCAATACACATGCACACAACATACACAACCTTGTCATACGTGGTACATGTTCACATGCTAAACATGGCATATTCAGACACACGCTGTAAGGTCACACTCCAGTATCCCAAATGTTATCCGCACAGCACACATAATATACCTGAGGGGCTGATGCCTCTCATGTGGCTGTGCGACACTCTTCAACACATAACATGTTCATGTTAGGCAATGCTCCCTATTGTGCACCATACAAACCCATGTAACAACTGGCTGTGAAATGGTGAATGTAGCCATGGTACAGCAGTTCTGGTACAGCATGGTATGTGCCAGTCTGGCACACATTAGTAGCCTTGACTGACCACATGATGCTGCATGATGATGGCTCATGTTACTACACCCCATCCAGTTACAGTGATCACAGTACTACACATAGCATTAACTGCTGTGAACCTCAATGTTGTGTGCGTGCACACATATGGACCAATACACAATATGCATAGCAATAACCTTTTGTACAAAGTGACACACATATTCCTTGTAATGCTATTGAGTGTATAGGTCACATGACACACACTGTGTATGTGTGATGTTTAATGTTGCAGTTGTGTTGTAGCATGCCATGTCATGGCTGGCACTGGCATGGCCACAATATGTCCTACACTCAACATAACCACTGTACAATGGCTATGTTGAGCAATGGTATTCCATCAGGTATACATGCACCACTCATCCTGTGTGTATACATAGCATGCATGTGCTAAACCTGTGTCCACATTTATCTGCTAAAGACACAGATGCTCTAATCAGAAATGGATATCTGTGTGACACACAGATACACATCCAGCCATGGTATGTATACCTGTGAGTGATGGTGCGCAGGACATTGCAGAGCTTTTAATACTTACACAGCAATGTTGTGTCCATGTACACATTGCGTTCCAGGGTGAGGCCAATCACTGAACAATAACACACATGCATCAAAACCATGTATACTGTTATTAGCAAGGGCTGTCTTCACCAGCACTGCATGCTGTTGAGCAACACACATCCTGCATGCTGACATGTGTGATATCACTGTTTGCCTTGTGATACAGTACCCCACCATCACCCAATATTGAGTACATTCTGTATTGCTTGTGGTGTGTGTGTGTGTGTGTGTGTGTGTGTGTGTGTGTGTGTGTGTGTGTGTGTGTGTGTGTCTGTTTTAGTGAGGAGTGCATTTGTGTGCATGTCTGCATGTGTGCATGTGTTCATGTATGCATGTGTGCCTGTGTTCATGTGTGCATGTGTGCATGTGTGCAGATGTGCAGGTGTGCATGTGTTCAGATGTGCAGGTGTGCATGTGTTCATGTGTGCCGACATCATGTACAGGTCATAAAGTGTGCTTCCTGTCTTCCTCTCACAGGTGCTGACTTTGGGCTGGTTCACTGCAGCAGGGAAACTGATGTCACTGAGCAAAATAGTGATAATGATGATAGGTGTGTTGAGGCACAAGCATGTTTGCCAGGGTCTGTCATTGGGCCACCAATCGACAGTACACAAATGTCCACCCCATCCATGCACACAGTCATACTGCCAATACATCCATCACCAATGCCCTTAGCTGAGGGACAGCATACAGTCGGCATTGGCCAGAACAGTGTGGTATCCATGGCACATGAAACCCGACACAGCAGCCATACCCAGATGTCTGGAAGGGTACCACATAGACAGATGTCCAAGGGTTCTTATTGGAGCATTGCTGCTCATCATGCTACTGGCAGATGTGCCACAGGTCTTAAAACCTCATGCATGTTCCAGGCTGTCATGGAGGCACAGGCACGTAAGGAAAGGTACACCAGACAGGGACTAAGGGCACAGAGGGCACATAACACTGCTGTAATTGACAGTATCCATGACCTAGCTGGTGCCATCCGTAATTACACTGAGGTCACTGATAGACGTTGGGGAGAGACATTAGATGTCCTCCACAATGTCATGTCCATGTGTCAGGACACTGCTGGACAGTTGAGTCATTGACGTGGATGTATGCCAACAATATCAGCAGCTGGCAGTTGCCGCGGACGTCCCTCTAGCCATAGCTGCTCCCGTAGTGCCAGCCCCAGCAATGTTGGTGGTGGGCTGTCCATAGAACATCCTAGAAGACCACATGCACATGGCTCTGGACAGTCCCAGCAGGGAACTGGGTCCAGTGTACATCCATCTACCTCTGGGGATAGTACCCAGTCTGGCTTAGTACCTGATAGTGTCAGTAGCACCCCTGCCAGGCACAGGTACCGTATCTGTGGCCAGAGATGGTGATCTGTAAAGCCTCGCAGTTACAGTCTGTGGCTGTCCCACAAATACCCGTATATGACAGCCACATGGTGGAAATGTGTGCATGCAGACACACGCACATATAATCCAGACACCTAAGGCTAACACATACCCACACACATTACATCGACATTGGCCCATACCAGTATTCTTGCCCCTCACACACACACACACACACACACACACACACACACACACACACACACACACA
The DNA here is from genome assembly GCF_019279795.1 of Protopterus annectens. Classification (NCBI taxonomy): domain Eukaryota; kingdom Metazoa; phylum Chordata; order Ceratodontiformes; family Protopteridae; genus Protopterus; species Protopterus annectens. The sequence goes on from NC_056728.1 coordinate 1,898,737,288, forward strand.
CACACATACATGTCGATTGGATGGCTCACTGTAGGCCTCTGGCAAAACAACAACATACCCTGTGCATATGATGAAACCTGTGCCACCTCCTGTCATCTGTAACATCGATGCAGGAACAGGCTACCATGGTGCTGATGCACAGGGTGTCTTTATAGCAGTATAGCAATGTTAGCATGTTGTCAGCAGTACGGTGTAATGATATGCTTGAAGGTGTAGCTGAGCAGGCATGATGCATTAAAGTATGATTGTCATTGTAGTGTTGTTTACACCAGTGTTAGTTCCAATTGTGTATTGTCCGCCCACGTGCCACTTGGCTGATGTGTCCAGTATTGGCAGCATGTGTTAGAGAGTGGATAGTATGTGTGGGATGTGTGTAGCACAGATTTGCAGGTGTACAGTTGTGAACAAGGTGGGGGTGCACTGTCTGCATATACGTGCATAGTGGACACATGGGCAGGGTGCCATGCTCTGTATTACACAGTAACACTCCATAGTTTCTATTGGTGGCCAGTATGCATTGTACTACACACATTTCGGAACCTGACTACACATGTGTGTATGACAAGGTCTGACACTGTGCTGTGGGTGATACTCTTACTATCTGTCATTGTTTTGCATTCTGGTAGTATACATGACTTCAACAGCCTGACCATAACCAATCGTTAGATGATGTCTTGACAACTGACACACAGATGTAGGCCACACAGCAAAATTTGGATCCTTCAGGTACTATACTATGCAGTAACCAGTGGCATTCACCTGCACCCATTACTGAGACCACTCCTGTTTGGCATATGGCTCTCTTAGGTACAATCAATCACAGTAGGGATATGTCTGACCACGTCTGGTAATGCATACTGTGGCCTATACTGCATTCTCCAGGTGACACACACATCTTCCACAAGGGTATCATACAGACAGATACCTGTTGTCAAACCCATGCTGTAAAGCTATAGGCCAAACTAAGCACCTTTATGGAACATAGTATCCCCACAGTACCACATAGGTAGTAGCCACCAACATGATGAACAGGTACCGATGTGTACATGCAACCTAGTGTTACGTCATCTCTCCTTTGATAATCATGTTTCCTAAGGTATTATGAAATCCCTCGGTGGATGTTAGAAAAATATGTATTAATGTGTGTATTAGCAATATGCTTAGTGCATTTAGAGCTTGAAAAGGGTTAACACATTTATTCTATTTCATACTGCATAAATCTGTACAAACTGCAGTTGCTTTCTGACCTTGTACTGTTAGCTAAAATCTTGCTTGTGCCTTGGAAATTTACTGAGAAGCAGGTGATTTCTGCTTGCATTAGGAAAATAATGAATAGAACAATACTACTGTATGAAACTTAGACAAGAAGTTCCGCTGTGCCATGAGAAAATACACAGCTGTAGAAGTTACAGATAATTAGTACAAAGCCTGCTTGAAAATATAAACTGCAGTCAGCATTTGCTTATATCTGTATTAGAAAAGTACCTTGAAAAGTAACGTTTATGGTTGTAAACGGATTAATGGTCACCAAGGCCAGGTTGTTTTTCTAAAAGGTTTCTCACAAATCTAGTCATGTCAGCAGAAAATCTGAAGTAACATCTGCTGTAGAACAATGCTAAAAGTTGTGCTTGATTACGTCAGCTTAGAAGGCCATGTCTTGTAAAATAATATAAGAATGAACATACTTCCTGTTAGTAGTTAGACAAATCCTTGTATTTGCATGTTTTTGTCTCCTTGTGGCAAGTAAATTAAAGTGCCTTAACTGAACCTTACGTGTATTGGTCTTTAAAGTTTTTTTCCTTTGACAGTGGATCACATAAGCAATAAGGGGTCTGCATGCATATCCACAAAGGTTGTTGTACACCTATCATGAATAGTCATCATTGACAGACTTTGCTGCATTTGAACAGGTCTGACATATACCTCGGCCATAAACCCTCACTCACACAATTCAATGGGAACCGTAATGAGTGTGTGTGACACGGATGACCTAGGCCAGGCATCACTGCAGTGGCTGGCCTTGTCACAAGCATACAGATGTGACCTAAGGTCTGGGAAGCAGCAGCACAGTTTGGCAAAGATGACAGCTGTGTTCTTGGATAAAGCAGGGTTCCCACACATGAAATAATTGAGGTAACATGTACTTATATGTATTTGTCTCTCAGCTACCTCACATGTGCAATGCCTACTGATATGTCATACGGTAGTAAAAGCAAAACCCACAACACATTGACACACACACTCACCAAGTGCAGGATTCAAACCCCTACCTAACTACTTCATGATACTAGAGGAGTACACATTAACACGACACGCTATACACATTACTGGGAGGGCTCATTTCCACAGGTATATTTGTAGAATGGTGACATCATCAGACTTGACAAAGATAAGTATACCACTTGTAAGGTGTACTACTACTACTACTCTACAAAAAGGTTGTGCTTCTCCAAGTTAATTACACACACAGTTGTCAAGTGCAGGATTCAAGCCCCTACTTAACTACTTCATGACACTAGAGAAGTATGCATTAACACGATGCGCTATACATATTACTGGGAAGTCTCATTTCCACAGGTAGGATGGTGACATCATCAGACTTGAAAAAGATAAGTATACCACTTGGAAGGTGTACTACTACTCTACAAAAAGGTAGCTCCGCTCCAAGGTAATTACACACACAGTTGTCAAGTGCAGGATTCAAACCCCTACTTAACTGCTTCATGATACTAGAGAAGTACACATAACATGTCGTGCTATACACATTACTGGGAAGTGCTTTTTCCACAGGTATATTTGTAGGATGGTGACATCATCAGACTTGACAATGATTAGTATACCACTTTTAAGGTGTTTTACTACTGTCCAAAAAGGTTGCTCCTTCCTAAGTAAACCACACACACTTGTCAAGTGCAAGATTCAAACCACTACCTAACTACTTCATGATACTAGAGGAGTGCGCATTTACACAACACTCGATGCACATTACTGTGAGTTCTTCTTTCCACAGGTATATTTGTAGGATGGTGACATCATCAGACTATACAATGTGGGTTACATTAGGTGACATTAGGTGGGCTACATAGAAGGAATGTCTGAACACTTTGGCCATGTGACCATCAAAGGGGAGTTTGCTATCTACCTGTGTCCCCAGGGCCATAATGACGTTCTCCGTACATACTGGATTACCACCTATGTGGTAATGTGTGTGCACATTGTTTTACCCACAGGGGATGACTATGCATTCATTGGCATTCAGCTTGAGGGCATTGTTTTGACATCAGGTATCAGTCTCTGTAAGACACTTCTGGAGGATGTCTGTGTCACTCATCTGCAAACCTGTTCAGCCATACAACTCCCATGCTTGCCTGTACCTCTGAGCAGTATCTACTGAACAGGTGGGTTCCCAGGACTAACACCTGTGGGATGTAATTTTTGACTGGCTTAGAGTCGGACATAGCACCCGCAAATCTGAACATGTGTGTTTGATCTGTGAGCCACTTGGCCACCCATCCTGTGAAATAGTTGTTAATGTTCAAGCTGGTATGCTTGTCCATGATGACAGAGTGGGGAATGGTGTAGAAAGTCCTTAGTGAGGTCCAGGTGGGCTGTGTGGACTACTTTCACCTCCATCTATGTCCTTGGTAACTGTTTGACATAAGTCAAGTAGGTGTAGGAGACAGGATCTGCCTTTAACAAGGCGGAGATGTGTAGAGTCCAGTGTCTGGAGGTCTCCAATGTCTCTGTTTATGGGTTCCATAACAATTTGCTCAATAGCTTTGTAGACCAGGCTGAGTAGACATATAGGGCAATGGTTTCCAGGTTCTGTTGTGGCACCCCCTTTGTGGAGCTGGATGACTGTTAGTGTATGCCATTCTTTGGGTACATAGCCTGTGGTACGCTTGATTCTGGACAGTGGATGTAGGTGAGGGTGTAGTTCCTTTTGGGCCTAGTGTGGGAGGCAGCCTGGGACACCATCCAGTCCCATTGATGCTGTGTTCTTAGCTTTGGAGTGGGCTGTATTTACCTGCATGTCCATGATGTCTGGGGCTCAGCATCCTTCTGTGATGGACACAGGGCCATTTGGGGGTGATGGGGGGGAGTTTACACTGAACTTGTTGGTTCAGTGCATTTCTTTCCTTTTTCAGTAGCTGACAGCATATTTGGAAGTTGACACCTACATGTCTGGTATAGCTACCAAAGGCTATGTGGTTGTTATACTTACATTCCTTGGCTATTTGTCTTTAGAAACAGTCCTTGGATTATTTTATGTGCGATCATTGTTTCTTCCTAATAATGATCAGTGATGCCTTTCCTTAAGTGAAGTTGGATCTATCATGTGTTCGTTTCCTCCTTCTGTTGTCTAGCTTAGTTATGGGCAACAACCACCTGATAGTTGTCTTAGTTTTGAAGGAGTGCATCTTGGATTTCTTTGTGTTGTCTCATTCCATGCATCCCTGTAGATGCTCATAGGATGCACTTGTAAATGATTCTGCAGATTGTATACCATTATCCTATAGCAAGAGGTCCTTGGAATGTTCCACTTTGGTCTTGGAAAGTGTGCAGTTTGCTTTGGAATATGTCTTCGCAGTGGTTTCATTGACTGGGTGGGGGGGGGTGGGATGTGGATGTCCAGTGTGATTACTTTATGATCTGATATTACCAGCGAGGGGTTTATCTCTGTTGTGGAACACTGGTACCCCATGTTGGTGATGATCATGTCCAGTATGTTGTCACCTGTAGTGGGCGTGGTGACCAGCTGTTCCAGAGTGTTAGAGTTTTTAAAGTCTAGGAAACATTAGGCAAAGGATGTTGCACATGAGTAATTCTCCCACTCAATGTTTGGGTAGTTGTAATCTCCTCATATAATGGTGTTTGACAGGACCCTTGTATTTTCCACTGTTCTAAGAAATACTGAGTGAGGTTCCTGAGACAAGATACGTGATCTGTAGCAGGCTACAATCTGATGAGCAGCTTTGCCCAATGTTAGTTGCACTTGCATGGTCTCCAAGGCCTCATGCAGTGCCACTAACCTGAAGGTGTGGTTATCCATAAGGTAAATGGGTACACCCCTTCCTTTTGTATTTCACTCATGGTTTTGGTTCCGAAGGTCAGAGGGATTGTGAGTGTTTTACATGGAGCATGTCCAACAGCTCTGTGTTTGACATAGCTTTGTATGTTAGGCAGTGAACACCTCTGAGTAGGTGATATGCAAGGGAGTACGGATGGAGCATTTTGAGATGGTCTGTGTATGGCATGTATTCCAGGCCACTAATGCTCTTTGTGAGGTATTGCTGCAGGCTTTCCAGTTGTTGTGGTTGTCTTGTGAGGTACATAGCAGAAGTGGCATTGTACTCTATTATAGTTCTAGTGAGTGATGAGTAGAGGGGAACAATGTCCTCTTCTATTCTGTATGAGACGCATTTTGTGATGAGGTGTGCCACATAGGAGGGTTTCCTGACTACTGCGGGAATGTGGTTATCACAGTTGTGTCCACTGTCCACCTGTGACCCAAGGTCTCTTGTCACACTTTCAGTATGAAGTATACTACCACCTATGTTGTAGTTCTTGGCTATAGAGTTTTTAACAAAGGGGATGACAATGCACCTTTTGGCATTGAGCTAGAGCCCATGGCTTTGACAACAGCCATCTGTCTCAGTGAGGCCCTTTTTTAGGATGTCCACATCTTTAGTGTTTACAATTATGGCTCCTACTTTGCAGTCCTCTGGAAACTTCAGTTGCTACAGACCTTCCATGTTAAATTTTACTTCAGGGAAGTAGATGCTACACAGCCTGGGATGTTATCTGGTCCCATGGCTGCTATGATACTGGCTTTGGAGAGCATTTTTTACCTGTGCAGCCGTAATGACAGCAACTTTGCAGTCTCCCATTATAGAGATGTGCTCTTTCATGAGTGAGGGAGGGTAAAGTTAACACAGATCCTATCTGCCAGGATGTTGGCAATATCAGTTGGGTCTATATATTTAGTGCCATTGAGCTGTAATTCAGAACAGATCTGAGTGTAGCCATGACATGGACCTGTCTGTTGGGCAGAGATCTCCTGAATTGACAGTATGCAACAGAGTACAGATTGGGTTACATTCAGTCTTGTTGCATGGGGCAACTATTTGAGGCCAGTAATCCTCTTGTTAAGGTACTTCAGTGGTCTTTCTGGCTTCTGAACATAACTAGTCAGATTCATCGCAAGTGTGTTGTGGTACACTCTGACGGGTCTGATGACCACTGAGTAGTGGGAACCTCCTTTTACCTACATGCACAGACCTTGGCAATTTGTGTGAACACATGGCATGATTTTCTGACCACTTTGTGAATGTGTTTCTGGAATTAGAGATGACTATCTACATTTGTCCATAGATCCCTTATTATCACATCCGTATTTAGCCTAAGTGTGTGAGCATGTCCAGTATGAACTTTCAGTATGTTGTTGCCTGACATTTGCTTTGTTTCTTTAAGTGTGTGAGCATGCCAAGTATGACCTTTCAGTGTGATGCTGAATGAAATCCATTACATTTGTTGGTGTGTGTGTGTGTGTGAGCACGCCCAGTATAGGCATTTATACTATATGTGTATGGCAAATCAAGTTGTATTTTTACAGCAGGGCTCACCTTTGTGTAATAGATCAACAGGGATCATACTGTGCCTGCAGGGTTTCCATGAGACACTTTGCATAGACTTATCAACATTTCTACATACAGGGGGGATAGCTATTCTTTGTACTTTTCTACCCGGGGGCACACCTGATTGTTACTGTGGGTGTACATAGGATGAAGGTTTCACCTGACACTTATACACATTTTCTATGCCTGCACTGCTATGTACGGTACACCATTTCAGTCTGTACTGTTGCCTATCGTACTGGCTTGAGGCATACTACTGTGCTACAAATCCTAGTGTCCAATGTCACGTATATTTGATTGCAACTTCATAGCCTACACAACCTACATCACACCGCCTGGCCTGATGTTCTCTGTCTACATAGGCCTGTGGGGGAGGTTACCCACATGCCTCTTTAGGGGCATGATACAGCATTTCTTTGTGTTTGCATTAGTGTACAATTGTCCTGCTGTGTCACTGCCACTGAAATGCTATCATGGCTTAGTGGTTCAGTGTTGTGACTATAGTGCACAGTATTCTAGGTTCGAGCCCTGTCACTGCTTTTTATTTTCATGCTGGGCAGACCAGACTGCTTAAGAACAGTAAAGCAAATATGAGCATGTTTACCTGACTTTGCTCAACTTCGCATGACTTTGGCCAACCTTGCACAACATTGCTCAACGTTGCCCAACATTGCGCTAGTTAACAAGGGCAATTTTGTTTACATATACTAAATATTGGTAAATGATGCTTAGCACTGCTTTATATTGCTTAAAACATGGCAATCATGCCTCATGTGGTGCTGCAGGGCTGCCTATGTTGGATGCACATACTACACTCCCTATACATGTTTGGAAACAGGTAGTGTCAAGTTGGGCATCCCTTTTATTTTATGTGCGAGTCAGAAAGAGGTATCATTTCCAGGGTTCCTACTGAGCCAGTGTATGTGCTATGCGTTGCCTCTTTGCCAAGGCCAAGGCATACTGGACACGCCTCCTTCTGTCTAATGGGCAGGCTCAGGTTGTTCCTCCTTCGAGTCACGCTGTGCCTGTGCAGGCCTTGGCAATGGTGGGGGGCTGTGTGGCCCTGCCCCATGCTGTTCCTGCTGCAGCTGTTTTTGCAGGATCATATTGTGTAGCATGACACATACCATGACAATTTGGGTACATATAGTTGGTGAGTACTGCAAGGCTCCACCAGATGTGTCCAGGCACCAGAACCATAACTTGAGCATCCCAAACACACGCTCGATTACATTTCGTGTTTGTGCGTGTGCCTCATTATGGAGTTCTTGTTCAGGTGTGTGTGCATTTCTGATGGGTTTCATCAGTCACGGCTCCAGTGCGTATCCAGCATCCCCCACTAGGTGACCGTCAGGGATGTCCCCATTGGCAAATGTCTGGTACATCTGCATCAAATGCCAGATATGGGAATCATGGTAGCTTCCAGGGCAGCCAGCACACACATTCAGTATTATGCCCTGGGTATCGCACACAACCTGGCAGTTGATGGAGCGGAAGCACTTGTGGTTGACGTAGGCCCTACCCCACTCACTGGCTGGTGCTTTGATGTGTATGTGCATGCAGTCAATTGCACCCACTACCTCAGGGTATTCCGCTATTTGCTGGAAGAGATGCATATTGCTGGCCAATGCCTCATGGGAATTGGGGAAATATACATGATCACCAACATGTGCTGACATGGCATTCAGGAACTGGTGCAGTATCCTGGATGCTGATGCCTGTGAAATCCCCATCATATCACCAGTTGGTCTCTGGAAGGTACCTGTTGCTACTATTCTTAGGCCAACACATACCTTGTTTTCCACTGGGATGGGTTCCCCTCTGTTGGTTCTGTGTGTGAGGCATGGCCTGCACAGCTCAACAATTTGCTGCAGGATTTCTCTGTTCACTCTATAGCGCCCCACTATCTCCAGCTCATGTAGCCCCTTGTAGGTTACCCTGGGTCTGTACACTCTTCTCCATCTCCTCACTGTGGGTTGCCCAGCAGCATTTGCAATGGCACCACTCTCAGCATCTTGCACATGTTGCCTTATAATAGCAATGGCAGCCCCTAACATTTTTTGTCTCAGTTAAGCTTTTTAAGTTTTCACTTCTCTTTACAGACTGCAGTGTTGCAGTGTTTCTGAGAAAAACATGGGGGAATGTTGTCTGCAGAGTTTTAAGTGTTGGACTGGGCTGGGCTAGTGTACTGCCTGTGTAATTGGCTGATTCTGATTGATTTCACCTGGCAGCTCTGCTAGTTCTCCTTGGTTAACTTCCTACTACTTCTTTTCCTTCCTTTTCCCTTTCTGTTTCCACAGGGGGCAGCGCCGCGCAAACAAGCGCAAGCATGCACACACAAGCGCACACGCACACACACAGGCTTACACAGGCTTAGGCAGGTGCACATGCACGCGCACTGGCTTAGACAGCCTTACACAGGTTTACACGAGCACAAACACACGCACACAGGCTTAGACAGTTTTACAGGCGCATACACATGCGCACACAGTGTAAGCATCTTTGCAAGAAAGTTTATTGATATCCATGATGTATACCTTCAGTTCCTGGGTTTCAGTTCAGACAACTGTAGACATGCCTCTTCCAGTCCTGAGTAACTCAGAGCAAACACATGCCACTCTGCTCCAATAAGCTTACAGTCTTTGTAACATATCCCCCTCATGATGTCACCTATCTTCTACTCTGTTACTCCCCTAATCCTACTCTTACACTCTAGGGACATGGTTCACATGGCAGGGAAAATTGGGATTCACTATCCATGCTCTCATTTGCATAGGATTGCCTACTAATGCTTGGTTATATCTCTCAGACTGAGCTTCCCCCCTTAGCAACCTCTATTCTGTAGCCATGTTGTCTTCAGCCTGCCATTCACCTGCATGGTAGATAAATATATTTAATAAAATGCCTATTTTCAGGCTTTTTTTTTCTTGGTTTTAGAGCGCCGCATGTTTGCGCGACGCTGCCCTATGCTTAAACATCGAAGATTGGGGGAAAAAATAGTTTTTTATTATTTTGCAACACATAATAATGCCAATGGCCTTATATTTGGCCATTGGCATGCTTCCTCAACTGGGATGCATCCTTTATTTGGAGCTGTCATAGCTCCGTTTTGCTATTTGCAGAACAGTACTCAGTTACCAACTGAGTACATTTCTGCAAATAACACTACTCTTACTCGGAGAGGTTAGTGTTTCCTGGATCACACATTTACTTCATTTTCATAGCTTTCAAAAGCAGATGAGGTAATTTACATATCCTAACACTGTCTGTGCAAGAGTCGTTTTAAGAGCTCTCATGCACGCCCCTGCCGGCTGTTCCTGGATCGCTCGGCAGACATGTTGGCTGTCTGGAGTCTTACTCTACTCTTAGACTCCATGCAAGCCTTTGTGAATCCGGCCCAATGTCATAAGGCCCAAAATTCAATAAAGAAAGTAGTGGTTTGTATATTATTTTAACTGGATTATATGTAACCATCGAATTATTTACTAAGATTTTCAAGAACTGAAAGTATATGTATATGTATATGTGTGTGTGTGTGTGTGTGTGTGTGTGTGTGTGTGTGTGTGTGTGTGTGTGTGTGTGTGTGTGTGTGTGTGTGTGTGTGTGTGTGTGTGTGTGTGTGAGAGAGAGACAGAGGGAAAGAGTTTGTGTGCGTTTGTGTGTTCTTGCTACATTTTTACATTATTGATCTTTTGAGCATACTGCCAACTATTCAAAGTGTAGAACCATAGTTTAATCAACTGCTGTGAAACTGGTATATGAAATATTGATGGAAACAGTTTGAAAAATAGCTGAAATATGATGGGACAATGTTGCAATAATATGCCTTTCAAATCATTGTCATAGACAAGTTAACAGGTATATTCCTTGTTTTGTCACTATTCCTAATAGGTTCTGTGTGTTAAAATACTGCATCATATATTTCCATTTTGAATATGTAGGACACAGAAAGAGTCTGAGATACACAAATCAACCTTGTGAAGCAAAAACTGAAGAAAAAACATTTTTTATTATATACTTTAATGCTAAAGGATGACCTTATACAGGTTAATAGCTAATGTGCCGAGAGCATCCCAGTGGGCAAGATGAGCAGGAACTTTAGATGTAAACTGCTTATTGAGGTAATCATCCAAGGAACAAGGTTATCTGGCATAATACTGTAAACAGATATTGGACACTGCAGGAATTGTATATCATGTGGTTACTTCCATTCCTCGAATGATGAAGATGTGGCTGTCAGATTGAAATCCTAATAATTTTTTGGTATCCACAGCAGGGTACTCAACTAAAGACGTTGCCTAGAACTCTTCTATTTTTGTAATATGTATGTTGAAAGAAATGAAAAAAGACACAAGATTCAGTGAAGGAACTGGAGTGTTTCGCTCTAAAGGCAGGTCTCAGACATAATGAAATTTTAATAGCAAAACTAACAAAAAAGGAATATCTCATTTATACCTCACACACACGCACACACACACACACAAATATATATATATATATATATATATATATATATATATATATATATATATATATATATATATATATATATATATACACATCAAGCAGCCTGAAATATCTTCTCTTTTGCTGTGAAGGTCAATAAAAAGAACAAAACAATATGGGTTTCTGAATTCTCATTTCTATATTTGTTGTGACAGTTATGTAAAAACTCTCTAGCTGAAAACATTTGCAGTCATATTTTATTGCCTGTAAATACAATTACTTGTTGTCAACTATGCATTGTGTAATGTTTAGTGCCCTATGACTCCATTGTACAAATCCTAAATAGCACTGTAGCTGAATGTTTATTTTATTCACACGTGCTGAATGCTTATTTTATTCACATGTAGCTTTTTCTGGTCTTGATGACTGTTGTACATTCCTACCTTTGACTGCAGATTTTTCTCACTGCTCTCATGTATCAACACTTTTTAATGCCATGCCTTTATTCAGTATACAGCCTCAACTTGTGGAAAGAGTAAATCTCTTTTGAACTTTTCTTTGCCTTTTTGATAATTGAATGTCAGGACTATAATTATTTCAATGCATGTAGTTCAAACCTATCTAATTTAATATCTGCATTTTATATTGTTTCTGAAGCATGTGTTATAAACATATTCCTTTGAGGGCTCTCTACCTTTAAGTAATGTTTCAAGACGTCTTTTCAAATATTTCTTAGAAAAAAATGGTTAGTTCTTTGTGCACTAGGGTCACTTTGATTTTAATGCAATCTTCACAAACCGCACAGCCAAAAAATACATTAGATTTATTTTTTCAGTATTTAAGTTTTATTGCCTATCCTGTATTGTTTCTGCTCATATGTTTACAATAAATTTGGGTATTGTTTGCTTTTATGATTTTTTTGTCATGCATTTATGCTAAGGCTCCATTTTTTCTTCCCTGACAGCAACTTAAAATAATATTTGTGCAAAAATTAATCAATGCTAACTTTTTCTTTTTCTTTCTCATTCACCTTTCCTTTTTCATTAACCCGACTAGTCCCATTTCTAGCTTCTTCAAAACTTGAATAGCTAGATAAAATAAAGATATTTGTTGGATTTAGATGTATGCAGAGATCAAACATGTCTTTGAATGGGCAGTCATCAAAATATTTCAACCACATTATCAACCTGAGAAAGACCAGTCAGTATACAACTGACTTTTAAGTGTACTGTTGAAAAGCTGTAGTGCTTAAGTAATCATCTCTGCTTGTAATGTTACTGAAGGCAAAAAAAAATGAATTTATTCCAAGTGAAGCTAAAAACAACAAGGAGTAGAAATGAAAGACTAATTTGATTCCTCAGATTCATAGGTTCATAGGTTCATAAGAGAGTTCATAGGGCCCCTTACATGCCTAGCCAAGTTCAACCCTTGTTCCCTTAAGGGTCTAGAGATATGGTCTATGTTATAAGCAGATCTAAATTGGCACCAACTGCCCCTGCCCAAGAAGGACATGGGTGAAACCCTTTAGGTGAATTTGAGATTTCCATTCCAATTGTCCAAATTACACTTAAAAAGTGTTAATGAGGGGCTCTGTTTAACCTGTATCGGAAATTTATTCCAGAAGAGAGGCAACCTCTAGGAGATATATCTGTGTCTCCAGCAAGTCCTGTTGATGTTACATGCTAGGTTAAGGTCCCCAGAGTGACTGAATCATGTAGCATTTGTCTTACGAATGTGCAGCATTTCCATTAAGACATGTTCAGAGGTTGCTCTGTATGCAAGGCACAGGTTGCCTCTGAGTAGTCTATACAATGCAGAGTATACTGACAGTGATTTCCATCTGTCTATGTAAGATATGCTGAAGACACTGAATTTTCTTTGTGAGGAACCATTGAGGTCCCCTCAGTTGCTGCAGGTGCCTGTTTAGGTACATACCAAACGAAGCATTGTATTCTATTATCGGCCTGATGAGGGAAGAGTACAGGGGGGTTATAACCACTTTTGTTCTGGAAGCTATGCCCTTGCTTATGAGATGAGCAACATAGAAGGCCTTCCTTACCACCATGAAGACATGGTGATCAAAAGTAAGGTTGTTGTCAACTACTGTGCCCAAATCACTCTTCACTGATTTAGAGCTTAGGGTGTTATTTATATGGTAATCAGTAGGGACATCACCTTTACCAAAGGGGAAGATAATGCAATTTTTTGCATTGAGTTTAAGACCATGACTTTAGCACCAATCATTGGTTTGTGTAAGTCCTTCTTGTAGAATGTTGATATTATTTAGGGACTCCATGACTGCTCTCAATTTGCAGTCATCAGCAAATGTTGTCAGCCACAGACCTTTTTTTTTTTTTGCCTGTACTTCTGAGAAGTATTTCCAAACAATAGGGACCCCAGCACCGATCCCTGTGGAACACCACTGGTAGTGGGTCTGCTGGTGGTATTGGAGGTCCCTATTTTGACTGTATGTGTTCTGTCGGTGAGCCACTTTGTAACCCATCTGACAGTACATAGGTTGACCCCCCTCCAGCTGGGTGAGTTTTTCAATGATGCCTGAGTGGGGGATTGTGTCAAAGGCCTTGACCAAGTCTAGGTATGCCATATGCACATACTTGCCTTTGTCCAGGGTTTGGTGACAGTCTTAAAGAGGTCTATCAGGTTCAACTAGCAGGATCTCCCTTTAACAAAACCAAACTGGGTGAGGTAAAGAGTTTGAAGGTCTGCTTTATCCTTGTTAATAAGGTACATGATGATACTTTCCATGGCCTTACAGATAAGGCTGGTGAGGGTAATGGGTCTATAGTTACCAAGGTTGGTGGATACACCCCCCTTGTGCAAGAGAATGATGGCAGCTGTTTTCCATTAAGCAGGGACAAAATAAGTGGTTAGGCTGTGGTTGAATAGAGTACCCAATGATGTTGCTAACTCCTGTTTCAAACTATTGAGAACGCAGTCTGGGATGTTATCGGGTCCCACAGAGGCTGTGGTTTTGGCCTTGGAGAGAGCAGTTAAGGCCTACTCTTTAGAAATACTTTTGGAGACTAGATTGTAAGCATGTTTAGGGTATATGTGGTGGGACAGGGAGAGAAGTTTTCATTGAACCTGTCCGCTAGCATGTTGGCTATCTCCACTGGTTCAGTAAATGTAGTACCATTCACTACCAGCTCAATGCAAATTTGGGCTTTTCCTTTAAGGTTTTGGATGTAGCTAAAGAATGCCTTTATTTATATTTAGCTAGGGATGTTAATCTAGAGTCATAGCTAGCTTTAGAGAGCTGTACAAGATATCGTATTTATTTATTCAAGCTGAGAAGGGCATGCTTCCACTTCTGAGATTGTTTCTTCTTACTCTTAGACAGCAATTTCTTCCTCTTATTGTATAACCTGTTTATGGTGGATGTCCACCAGACAGGCTTGTTTTTTACTTGAGAATCTTGCTTTGGTCCTATCAGGAATGGTTGAGTCAATACAACCGTATAGATGTTTATGCAATGCATTGGTGTATATCTCAGTATAGGTGTCCTTGCAGCCAATGGGGGCAGGAGCTTTGAAGATATTAATGCCTTCTTTTAAGAGGCTGCAGTTGGCTTTGGAGAAGTTTTTTAGCCTAATTTCTCCTGGGCAGGGGGGGACATCTGATACTATTGTTACTTCAAAAGAGACTGATTTATGATCAGACTTCACCAGTGAGGGCTTCGCACTTGTGTTAGTACATTCTTCTACCATATTGGAGACTACCAGGTCTAGAATGTTTGTTGCCCCTTGTGGGAGTGCCAACTATGTGCTCCAAGGAATTTGAATTAACAAAGTCAAAGAACCTTTGGGTGGCTGTGTTTGCATACGTATAATTTACCCAGTCTATGGAGGAGTAGCTAAAGTCACCCATAACCAGGGAGTTTGGCTGCATTTTGAGCGACTCAAGTAGATCCAAGTAGCCAGGTTGGATATCATGGTTCATGAAGGAGGAGCTATAGCTGGTGATAACTTGGAGAGGGATCTTTCCTATACTTATTTGCACATGGAGTAATTCTAGGAAATCATTCTGTTTAATCAGTCTGGAGGTGTATTTACCTTTGATGAATATTGATACTCCTCTTCCTCCTTTAGTTTTCATGAGCTCATTTTGTGGTCTGAACATGTAGAAGGCATTATATCCCAGTATGGCCAGGGTGCTCTCCAAGGCCTTGAACCAGGTCTCTGTGACTGCACAGATGTCTGCATCTTCCAAGGTGAGAATTGCTTCCAGTGAGTGCAGTTTCAAATTTAGACTCCCTGCATTTAACAGCATAACCTTAAGGTTATTTTTTAAGGATATTTTTTTACGTTGGCAGTTTTGTTTTTCTGACATTGCCTAAAAAAAGCACTATGGGGAGGCAAGAGCCTTAGCCAGTAGCCAAAAGCCGAAAGGTGACAGTTGGAGACCATCTCTGGCAAAGCATCGCGGTCTATCAACCATATCATCCCAGGCTGACAGGTACTAGATTCCTTTAGAATAATACCAGAAACTAAGCCAGTTGCTGAAGTCAATCATTTTTTGTTTGTCTTGAGGCATCATCCTTGGTGAAGGTAGAATGCTGGTTAATACTAGGAACAAATCTGCCTTGGACACATAATCAGAGAGCACAGTCAAGTCTCTCTTCATATAGTCCAATGAGGTACATCTCAAGTCATTCACACCAACATGGTCTATGACAGAGTCATAACAGTGCCTGTTGTTGCGAAACTTGAGTGCATGTGTGATATGGTGGGTCCTGGCACCTGACAGACAGTTGACCGTGACCTTTTCCTTATCCATCCTGGTGAGTGGGACATCTGTGTGTCTCTCAATGAAGTCAGCTATGATTAAAACATTTGATTTTGTGTTTTGCCTTAGAGGCATGTTTGTTGAGACACTGGTGCATGCATTTGTATCTGTACTATGATTTGCTGGGAATGTAATAAGTGAAGTGTGTTTATGTTTGGGAGGTCTCTGATCTTTAGGTAGGCTTCTGGTGAGAACCTCTGCATAAGTAGGTTTAAGTGTTGTATGCATGGATGATGCAGGAGGTGAAGTGTGTGAGCTGACAACCTACTTAATATCTGATATACTGATTTGTGAGCGAGAGAGCCCAGTTTCTAGACTCTTAATATAGATACATCTCTCACATATTCAATTTGTGTGAATTAGGAGAAGTGGGTTGTCAGTGTACATGAGGCAATTGCTACATTGCCTCAGGATGGCCATGTCAATCAGGTTTGTTGGAGAAATTGTGGGAAATTTAACATTCATAATGCTAGGTGGAGTACTTTTGTCAGTAACAGGGAGTGGACTATAAGGACCAGGTATGACTAAGGGGCAAGAAAGCATTTTAAACTGTGACAGGCCTAATGGGTAAGACTTATGAAGGAACCTTAGAGGCTCAACTGAGTGTCTAAATGGGAAGTGAAGCACAAGAGTGAGAAACCTTTGATGGAGCTCAAGCAGTTGACTAAGTGCAAATTGTCTATGAGTTTGAGTCTATAACCACCAATAGTATCCTCCGCTGCACAGTAATGTGTGGTTATGTAGGTGGTGTGCACCATGCAAACCCGAGCTAACACAGGCAACAAGTAGCATTAAAATTAAACTGGTTTCAAACACTCTAACCATTAGTAACACACTAAACTAGGCCCCAGGCCAACAATCACCACTTAGATACATCCTTAGCTACATCCTACTCTCACTAGGGTATAGGGGGAGGCTCACTTTTGTGGAAGAAAGCTGGAGTAGTGCTCAGAAACTGTAAAAACAGACCTGGTCCAGCAAATGTGAACCACGCCTATGCTAGGCTAAAAGTGCAGGAAACAGCAAAAATACAGTAAAATACAGTTAAGAAAATAACAGCTCACAGTAAAATACAATGCAAGAAGTGCAGATCAGGTAAAAATGATACTTATTTTTCAGTAGCAGGCAGTGGATGCTTCAGATACTACAGGTGATTGATTGCTTGTTGCTAACCTCTGTGCAGCTCTAGTAAATGAAATTAAACTGATTTGAAACACTCTAACCAATGGTAGCACAATATCCTGGGCCCTGGCCCAACAACTTCCACTCATATAGGTCCTTAGCTACACTCTACTTTGATTAAGGTATAGGGGGAGGCCCTCTTTTGTGGAGGAAAGCTGGATTAGTACTCAGAAACTGTAAAAACAGACTGGGTCCAGCAAATCTGAACCAAGTCTATGCTAAGCTAAAAGTGCAGAAAACAGCAAAAATACAGTAAAATACAGTTCAAAAATAACAGCACACAGTAAAATACAATACAAGAAGTACAGATCAAGTAGAAATGATACTTATTTTTCAGTAGCAAGCAGTGGATGCTTCAGATAACATAAGAAATTGATTGATTGTTGCTAACCTCTAAATTAACCAAAGGGAAAGCCCAAGACTGAGACTTATTCCAGCAATCCTCAACTCAGATGGGTCCTTGGCTGCACACTTCTGCCACAAGGGTGCAGGGGGACTTTCTTAATGTAAGATGGCTGATTTTTGTGCTCAAATGATACCAAACAGTCTAGATCTGGGAATCCTGAATCTAGCCTATGCTATAAAATGCAGAAATACTAGACATTCAAAGTGCAGAAAATTGTAGTTAAAACAGCAAAAAAAAAGTTTAAATAAAGCAGCATTTCAGTAGAATACTCCTACAAGACTGTAGATCAAAAGCCTTCCTATTGTGAAATAACTAGCCTGGAACCTAAATGCTTAAACAAAAACAAAGACGCTTAGAATAGCAGGTGCAATAGGCCTTCACCAGCAATTCCCAGCTTAGAAAGGTGTCGGCTACACTCTCCTGCCACAAGAGTCTAGACCACAAGCCTTTAATGTAAAATAACTGGTTTGGAACTCAAGTGCTTAAACCAGAACAAAGGCAATAGAACAAAAGCTCCAATAAGCATTCACCAGCAATTCATACGATCATAGGAAGTAACAGGCTATTGGCCTTGAGGCCCTTACAAGCCTAGCCAAGAATTTAGCCCACAAACTCAAATTCAGCACCTGATGCCACTGTCCAGCATGGACACAGGTGGAATCCCAGGGGTGGAGTTTCTCTTCCTCATCCAATTATCCAGGTTGCCCTTAAAAAGGGTTGATGAGGAACTCTGCTTAATGTGGACAGGGAGTCTATTCCACAGAAGGTGGAATTTCTGGGACACAAATCTGTCCTGCCAACAATTCCCAATTCAAAAGGGCAGTGCCTACCCTCTCCTCCCACAAGAGTGTAGACCACAAGCCTTTTTAATGTAAATAACTGCCTGAAGCCCAAGTGCTTAATCCAACACAAAGAGGTTTAGGATAACAGTTACAATTTAATCATGCTACTAACAAGCAGTAATAAATGCAGCAGAGTAAATGTAGCAACATAAATGCAATTGAATACTTCTAAGAACAAGCAGCAAAAGCAAAATAAAGGAATAAAGAAACACAAATACAGTAAAAGCAGCAGAATAAAGTGCAACTTTTTTAAGTTAAGTGGGAAGGGAGGAAACAGAAGATAATTGAAGGTTAAGAAACTAAGGGGTGGGCCTTCCCAACTGATCTCTTCATACTCAGTAGAATGAGCTGATGAGATGGGAATGGTAGGAGTGTCCAAAATAAGATTTATAATGAGGATGGGCAACTCAAAAGCCACTAGTTTAAGAATAGAACAACAGTTGGGCAGGACAAATAAAATGCAGAGATCATATATATTAGAGTACAGCAAGCAAGCCAAATAAGCACTCAAGCTAAATAGAGATGTCTGCAAATAATTCAAGCTAAATGAGGAATGCTATTTCTCAGCTTTTCCCACTAATTAGCTGATGTTACTCACTGTTTGCAAAGTAATTTGTTGGTAACTTTTCTAACTGACCCTAGCCAAGACCTCTTAAAACTGACAGAATAGAAAACTTAAAAACAAAACAAATGTAATATAACAAAAAGATAAAAAAAATAAAAGTAACCAAAACTTAAATGAAAAACTTCAATTCAAAATAAAATGCAGACAGAGATTAGTAATATTCAGGCAGAGTACAGCAAGCAAGCCAAACAAACACTCCAGCTAAATCATTTGCCACATTGTGGTATGCAATTAGCTGCTATCACAGGGTGTGTGTAATTCATGGGCATAATGAAAATGAATGGTGGAAGTCGAACACCAGGGTTGCTCATGGTATATGCTAATGGCTGTACAATGATATGGTAATGAGGTTCACTATTTAAATGAGGGTCAATATATATGGAAATGAGGGAAAACAATATGACAGGGTGATTCAGAAATGTATAATGTTTGTGAAGTGAAGTACCTCCACCTGTGAGTTTGATCATCATAAAATCCCACCAGTAAAACAGATGAGTAATGGAACTGAGTTAACATTACCTGCAGCTTTACCAAATACAAATATGAAATATGAATACTGTGAAAGTAGCAGACTCTAAATCCAACTTTAGACCAGTGACAAGTGGAGTACCACAGGGTTCAGTCCTAGGTCCTCTCCTGTTTGGTATCTACTTCTCTGAAGTACAGGCTAACACAGAAGGTCTTTGGCTAACAATGTTCGCAGATGACTGCAAACTAGGAGCCATAATCAAATCTCCTAATGATGTGGACATCCTACAAAAGGGCCTCACTGAGACAGATGCCTGGTGTCAAAGCCATGGCCTCAAGCTCAATGCCAAAAAGTGCATTGTCATCCCTTTTGGTAAAAATTCTGTACCCATGAACTACCACATAGGTGGTAGTCTACTTAACACCAAAAGTGTGAAAAGAGAACTTGGGACACGGGTGGACGGTAGTTTCTCCTTTGATAATCACATCGCCACAGTGGTCAGGAAATCCTTCTACGTGGCACACCTCATCACAAAAGGTTTCTCATCCAGGAAAAAAGAGTTCATTGTTCCCCTTTACTCATCACTCATTAGACCCATTATAGAGTACAATGCCTCTTTTGGTATGTACCTCACAAGACATCTGCAACAACTGGAAAGGCCACAGAAATACCTCACAAAGAGGATTACCAGCCTCAAACAGATGCCCTACGCAGACCGTCTCAAAAAACTCCAGCTTTACTCTGTCGCATATCGCCTAATCAGAGGCAATCTCTGCCTAACATACAAAGCTATTTCAAACCCAGAGCTGTTGGACATGCTCCATGTAAAGAAATCTCAATCCCTCCGAGCTACACACTCTAGGGACCTAAACCTTGTCACCACAATAAACAGAACATGCTGGAGGGATAGATTCCTGTCTCAGAGACTTCCCATACTCTGGAACAAACTACCTATCTATATTAAACAAAGCTCCTCATTAGCACTCTTCAAGAAAAATCTTGATGATTGAATGGGAGATAGGAAATTCACCCCGGAAATCACTTCTGTGGCTCTGCTTGACAGGGGCACAGGAAAATTATTTTCTTGGGTGGCAAAAGCCATGGTACTGTTTGGCTAGGCTTATATAGGCCCTAGGGCCAATAACCTAGTACCTACCTATGCACCTATGAATATGACTATGCAGCAGGCTTTAATTGCTGCTTACAGTCATAGTGTTATTGCATTGTCACCCTCTGAAGGTGCCATTTCATATGACTGCACTTAACATTTCAGTCATCATGGGAGTAGACATTACAGACTGCTACTGTGTGAAATCAACAGGGGCAGCTAGATACGTGTTATCCTTACATGTAGGACAGTGGGATTCATGGACTACCTATCCAAATGGATTGTAGGATACATGTGGCTTTAAGAATGCTAGCTGCAGGGACCTTTCATTGACCAGCAGGGGGCACAGTGGGGATATCTCAGGCATCTGTCTCAAGAATACTCTACCATTTCCTCAATAGCATGCTACAGCATGTGGTTGGAGTATATGTGGGATCTTTGTATGATAGACAAGAGAGTCAACACCATGTGGAATGTTTATGATAGAGGCCATTTCTGTAAAATACTTGGTGCCATTCACTGCACCCACATTGAAATAAAACCCCATCTGCTGAGCAGGGGAAAAGGTACATGAACCATAAAGGTTACCATTCCATTAACTGCAAGGTGGTATGGAATGTTTGAAGACCACCTAGGCAGCTACCAAAACTCCTACATATTGCACACGTGTGACTTTTATGAATGCTTATGAGGGGTGACATTCCCCATTTGCACTTTATTGGTGAGGATGGATATGGCCTTGAGTCCTTGTTGATGATAATCATCAGAAGTCTACATCTTGTGGCAGACAGTGGATTCATTTATGCCCTGTCACAAGGTTTGGTCATGGATGACCATGTGTTTGGACTACTGGAAGCATGCTATTGTTGCTTAGAGGATTCTGGTGATGCCCTGCTGTATGACCCTGACTCATAAGCCACTGTTAGTATATACATGTTGCACAACAGCATATTGATGGAACAGTTACAACAAGGAGTGTCTTTGCATGATGAACATCTGCCTCTGCCTCACAAAACAGATGGAAAGCTAAAGGAGGAGTTAGTAGGTGATCAAGCATTGGGGATGACCAGTCCAGATGAAGGCAGGTGCTGTTTGTTGTGGTACTGACCAAGAAGCAGTGACTGACACATACTTTTCAGCTAAAGATAAGCAAATACAGTACAGTAAAAGTGATGCACACAAACCTACAACCAGAGTTGTTTACCCATACATGGATTATCCACACTGTACATCAGACATAGGTTACCTAAATAATACAGTACAAAGTGCAGGAGGCATGTCTAACCATTTGAATGGGTGTGAGCAAGCACACGTGTGTGCACCATCATCCACAAGGAACTGTGTGAGTTTGGTAGTTACTGAAGATATCATTTTGTACTGTGGGTATGCTGAGACACAGCAGCACTGTGACTGAATCTTATGAATAGATCCAGGTCACCCAGGGTAGAGCCTCTCCCTGGAACTTTACAGGTCCTGACTGTAGGTAGGTGAACGTCCTCTCCTTCCTGTACAGGCCTCCATACGTTGCTGTCAAAGTGATGGCACGGTATAACCTTCACCTAGGCCTCTCATATCTAGATATACCTTTATTTATATGTCTGTATTTTCTGAGGTAAACAATACTACTAATATAGTTTAACAAAAACTACCAATCCATAGTCATTGTAATTTGTCTATTATTATAATGAAGACATGCATAGGATCAAGAGGAGACCAGTAACAGAAGAGTCATATTTGCTCAAAAAATACTGCTAATTTTCTTTCTTGCAGGATTTGAGTTTGCCACAGAACTGCTGCTTTTCCTACTTTTATAGGCTATGAAAGGTAGAACAAAATAATGTATATGTGTTAAATTTAAATTATAGCTCTTCTCACAAACATAAATAAACTGTTCTCCTACATTACTCTTTGATCCTTCTTAAGGCTATAAGTCTGGATCGAAGCATTTTAACAGGCCATGCATTTTGTTAACTAGAGAAATGGAAATTTTCAGAAGTATCTAAAATAATTGAAATTTCTACTGTATTTATTTGTTTAGAAATGTGTCCTAAACCATTTACTTTAGAGATCTCTTTTCAAGACATTACACAATACCTAGATAACCCTACACTTTAGGGAAAGGTAAATCTCCTCCATTTACCCAGCTTATTCTTCAATACCATACTGAGTATTATTATTAATTCTTTTATTATTATTTCTTTTATTATTTCAACATTATGTTGCTGCAAACATTTAGAATTAGTTGCAAAAATTCATGCATAAAACAATTTTTAAGCAATCCCTTATATATTGCATACATTCATATTATTTAAGTAGCTTGCTGTTTCACTATTTTCCTCATATATATATATATATATATATATATATATATATATATATATATGTGTGTGTGTGTGTGTGAGTTCAATAACACTAATGAGAACTGTCTGTCATCATGTCTTTAGCTGTAACCAAGACTTTACAAACTTTTGATTTGTTTCCTGTACCATAAGGTGGCTCTGATATCTTGCGGAAATCTTACATGTGGATAATATGAGTTAAATATAATTGTTTTTCTTTTTGAGATATGCAAAGTGGACCTTCTATGTGATGCAAATTGTAAGCATTTCCATTTTATCATTTATTGATAGTTTGCAATGTTGTGTGTAGTTCTTAACCGTGCATATTTTTTCTGTGTGTTCTCTAATATTGGTTGGTTTTCATTTTACTTTAAAGTTACGTTCTTGTTTGGAAGATAATATTCATTTAATGAAATATTCTTCTGCAAATACATTTTAGATATTCTAATCCATAATGTCTTTAATTCTTTGAGCTTTAGATTATTATCTATTTAACTAAGCTACTTGTTGGACTTTTAGTGTATTTGTACCATATTTAAAAAAAAAAAGTCTTGTGTAGCATTGTATTTTCTTTATCAATATTCAGCTTGTTTCAAAACTAGTCAGTTCAGACCAATGTTGGCAATCTGAGATGCCTTAACTTTCTATATTGTTCTTTATAAAGTCATATTTGTATTTGCCCACAGTTTGCCTCATGAATTTAATATCTGAGTTTTAGATTGCCTATCATGTGTATACAATAAGAAATGTATTCTAAACAGCTTATTTAAGTAATCCTGTTTGTGATTTATTGTGAAGCTGCTTGGTAAGAGAAGTTTTATTGGAATTTATATTTTATTTCATACCATTGCTTTTTACTGTTTATAGGAATGAAGAGATAATTTATAGACAAGAAGATTTACTTTTATTTTATATTTTGTTGTTTTACCTTTAATTTTCACTATTTGTTGTTAGAAAGGGATACGTTTTTGACAGTCAAACTCTAAATGACCTAAGGGACCTAGTCAGCCACAGAGTGCACAGAGGACATATTAGAGCTTAACTAAACAATCCTGACTTGGTTTATAATTTATTGATCTTTACTGTTAAAAAGTGTACAATGTAAAGAAATCCAGATTTTGTCTGACGTTTGGAACTTTTATGGTTAGAGCAACAACTTTACTGTACTTGCTTTACTATTTAGTTGTATATTGTTTGTGTGATTTTTTTCACAGAAATTGATTAAAGTTCTCTTTGAATTCTGTGGTTACTGATTTTGGTTATTCTTTTCTTTTATAATTTTGCATTCATTTGAAGCTGAATATGGATTCCTTAAATGAGTATGCCATTAATGATTTGCTAAAGCAGAAATATCTTGTATAGCATAAAAATGCTATCTATATTTAAAGGTAACACCTGATAACACCCATAATCTGTGTTCCTCTTGTAAAAAGTTGGATGATTTGCTTACCATCATTTGAAGTAAATCTAGACTTACTGATAATGATTGCACTTGAGCAACTGGCACAAATTAGAGAACTGTTGTTACATATATTAATGAATGGACTGGTGAGATAAATAATTTTAGGCAAAGAGCAAATTGAACACATTTAGGAAATGATGTGTCTATTATCTGCAAAGATCACTCAACCCCTGTGAAACAAGAGATGCCCCTGACAACTTTGAAATTCTGGATACGAGTATTCAGCACTCTGGGGATTCAAAGTGTTTAGAAAGAAATAAAAAAACAAAGAAAGGCGAAAGTGCACAATAAATAACAAGGAAGAAAAATAAACCAATAAATGTCTGTAAAGAAAATACATAGTAAAAAGGGCACTGCTTAATGTATCATGCAGATTACAGGGAATGATAAAATGTTTCTATCAGAAAGCCTCCAGTCTACAGAAAAAGGCAGCATGTTTCCAAAAAAGAGAGAAGGAAAAAGAGGCAAGGGGCAGGTGAAAAGGAAGCAGTCAAAATTGAATGCGGAAGGACTGAGGAACATTACTGTAAGAAAAAAGAGCAGAAAGACAGATGTTGACAACATGACTCAAAATGTGGATGTACAAACCCAGCTGGATCAGAGTTGTGTGGTCGCACATGTAATATGCAATGAAAACAGTGGAATTAATAAAATTAAATGTGATGATCATCCTTTGTAACAACGGATAGAGTGAATGTTACTGAATTAGAAGCGGAAGATTCTTCAGATCTGGTCAGAAAAGATATTTTTGTAACTGGAGATTCAATTAGATGTGATAATTATTTTTGCAGTGAAGAAAATGAAGATTGAATTGTGTTATGCTTGTCAGTATTACAAAGAGCATATCAGGCACGGCTTAGAATGCCTCAATGTAAGGAAGTATGGATCTGTTTTTATTTATGTTTATTTCATATTTATTCATTTATTCGTAATGGGAAATAGAAAATTCACCATGGGGATCACTCCAGTGGCTTTACTCGACAGAGCCACTGGGAACTAGGGTTGGATGGCATAATGCCAGGGTAATCCTATGGGCTAGGCTTGTAAAGGCTCCAGGGCCATTAGCCTAGTACACACCTATGAACCTCTGAACCTATGCTGGTACAAATGATGTCATCCAAAAGACTCTCTGGCTGTTAGTACACAACTTAAAGCCCTCTTAGATAACATCGGCTGTACTGGTGTTAAGGGTTTATTTTTCACAAATCATATACAGAAAGGAGAGTCAGTTCACCATAAATGAAAATATTTTTTGAGTAAATAACTACATGAAAAAATGTCCCACTTTAAAAAAATGGAAATGTGTAGAGCATCCAAACCTAATTTGGGGCACACATGTTCGGACAGAATGGAATGCATTTGTCAAGATCAGGGAAGAGACTTTTGCAGCAAATATTTTGCAATATTTGACAAACACAAGACAGACTTTTGCCAGGATGAAAATTTAACAGTTCACAGATACCAACACCTGATGCCTCTCTGTTGATTGTTAATGCTAGGAGCATTAATAACAACATTTTATTATTGGAAAAGTTGGTATGTTCCCACAAGATTGATGTTGATATTCTTTGTGAAGCACGGTTAAAGAACAATGACTGGAAAACAGTTCTCTCACGGTATAAATGTTTTGCTGTAACAGACATTCTAACAAAAAATCAGATGGCGGTATTATGATAGGGATTAAAGTTAGTTATGAGATCTGTGATTATTACTTGTTCAGTGGTAACACCAATACTATAAATTGTGTTACTCTGACAATAAATACAACCCTGGAACATATAACAAATGCTGAAGTGTATAGACCACCAAAGTCAAGTGCTGACGACCAAGAGGAATCCATACATTTCTTACATGAACTACAGGAAGGAAGAATAATAGTGGCCAGGGACTTAAATTTGCTAGAGACAGACTGAAATAATATTTATTTAACAACATTAGTAAAAAAATATTTACAGCATATGTTTATGAACAACAGTTGCTTCAGACTGTAAAAATACTTACCAAAGGAACATGCTCGACATTGTTTGTGTTCCTTAAGAAATTATTGTTAATTCATGTTAAGTTTTACTACCATTGAGGTGTAGTGATCATTTGATTATAAATGTTAATTTTTTGCTAGATAATTCTGCCAAACTGAAATCTAAGCCAATGTGTAGAAGATTAATTACAGATTATATGGAAGCAAAATAGCCAGTATATATATCTAAATGGAGTGATGCGTTTAGTACTGCAGAAGGAATGTAGAAAGAGAAATTATATGAGTGCAAAAAAAAAAAAAAAAAAAAGAGAAGTTTAACGTCAGGATCTACGCATACAATGTCAGGGGTATATATTTCCATAAGAACAAGATACTTTATAAAGGTGAGAGACAAAATGTATAAGAATTGGAAAATAGGTCAAACTACAACTTTAAAAATAGAGATAAACAAGCTGGGCAAACAAATTAGGCATAGTATGAGACAAGATCAAGAACATTTTGAAGAAAATTTATATAAAGATATTGAGCATAATAGGAAACCATTTTACAGATATATAAGATGTGGACGGAGTAAAGACATACAAACTGATAAACTGTGCGTAGATTCTAAAACTTATACTCAGAAACAACAGATTATAGTTATGTTTACAAAAATCTTATGCAACACAGTTTGGCTCCACAAAGGGTGTGATATGTTGTTTTAGTAATATCCAGGTAACCTCAGACACTGGAGACAAAATAGATTATATTAAAAATAAATTATGCAAACTGAATCCAAACATACTACTGGGAGGCATACCTCTCAACTCTACAGATTTTTGGCTCATATTTTTGGCCTGTTCCTCTTTTTTCCTGGAAAATCACTAGGATGATCTCAGGACTGAAGTCACTAAATAATGACATATATTTGAGTTTCAGACTTCAAATCCTTCAGAAAATGTATATTAAAACAAATCCCGTTACTCTAGCAACTTTCTAAGTTTATAAGAGCAATATTTAAAATATGTCCCAATTTGTGCCCCCATTTTGTCACGATTTGTCCAGAATTTTTGCATTAAAAGGTTGAGAGGTATACTGGGAGGGGACTAAATAAGTAATAATGACCTGAACACATTTCAGCAAGAATGTATGGTACCATTATACTGTATCTATTATTTACTAGGTCATATAAATATGGGGAGATTTATCAAGATTGGAGATATGCACTTATTAAGCCTTTCCTTAAGGGAAAGGGGAATATGACAAATCCAGTCACACAGGCCCTTAAGTCTATTTTCATGTTGCAAAAAATAATGGAGAAGTTAATATTGGATAGGTTATTGTCAGAAATGGATTGGATGGGACGTGAAACCGTACATCACCATGGATATGTTGAAAATAGATCTATTACCACCTGTAACATGACATTCTATAACTATATAATAACAACTATGAATGAAAAATTGTACTGTGATGTACTTTATATAGATTTAACTTCAGCATTTGACAGGGTCATACACAAAATACTGACCAATAAATTAGAACAACTAGATATTCATTTAGTCTTTATAAGATGGATAAGCTGCATGACTTTCATATAGGACATGGCAAGTACCCAGGGGCAGTTCATGCTATTGGACTACAGGACTGCAGCCCCCCCCCCCAGCTGTAAAAATGAAAAATAAACAGAAATAAAACAAAAACGAAAAGAAAATAACAAAATAAGATTAAACGAGTCCTGGACCATCACGCATGTGCACTTGTGGCATTTCCCACTATCCGGACTGTTGGTGAACCAGTCTGGAGCATGCTCACAGAATCCAGACTGTTTTACCAGCAGTCCAGATTAAGAAGACTTTGCAAATTTCCCAGATGTCTATGCAGTTAACACTACATAGTCAGGAGGGGATTTGACTGCAACCTGGTACTCTCGTAGGAAGGAGCATCACAGAAGGGGAAGGATGGATTGTACAGTTTGTTGTCACAGGCTTTTAGCTGGACATCCTATATGGATGGATTGTCGCTGGCTTTTAGCTGCTGCAAGGAATGTTCCATATGGAGGAGCTCAACTGCAATGGATGATTTCTGTTCACTGCAGAATGGATTAACAGGCAGGGTGTGTGTAATGCCCCAGTTGCTACATGGTGGTGGGTAGAGAATAAGGCTTGAACCCTGTACCTTGGGCCCAAGTGGCAAGAGCCTGAATTCCATACCCACCACTATTTGTAAAAAAAAATTGCAGATTTTTGCCTCATATTTGTTCTGTTCCTCATAAAATCTATGGTTTCTCTATTTTTGCTTCTTGACAGGCAGTGGTGCACTGGTGGCATTGTTGCCTAACAGCTACAGGTTTTCTGGTTTGATTCTTGGCTGGGGTGCCTTCTGTGTGAAGTCTACCTGTTCTCCATGGGTTTGTTCTGGTGTTATCCTGACTTACAATAACATGTGTCTGGACTGTTTCTCCCTAGGCCTCTACTGAAAATTGGCTTTTGTTCCAAGTCAGACTTTCCTGGTTATTAAATGTTAAATACAAATGATAAACATTTGAATTTCAGACATCATATTCTTCAGAAAGTACATGGTAACATGGAACCTTTTCTTCTAGCAATTTTCGAAATTTATAAGATGGATATTTGAAATTTGTCCCTATTTTTGGGACTGTATTCCCCCATTATTGGCTTCGTCCAGGATTTTTTTGTGCTAAGGTTGAGAGCTATGGTGAGAACTGAATTCATTAAATGGTAGCCATTTAAGTTTCAGTCTTCTGCTCTTTCATAAAACAGATGATTTGGTGTAGTGGTATGTTGCTCTGAGTCTTTTGCACAGGGTCCTGGGTTCAATACTTCATAAAGAAATGTATTGTGGTAGTACAGCATTTTATTCTAGCAACTTTTCAACATTATACAAGCAATGCTTAAAATGTGTCCCTGGTTTTTGGGCTTTTGTCCCCCCCAATAAATTTTGGCTTTTTCCAGATTTCTTGTGCTGCAAAGTTTAGAGATACAGCTGAGTGTCAAATAGATTTTACAAGAAGCTGAGAGCTGCAGGGGAACAAAAGTTTAGTGCTGCTTATGATCAGCTCCCATTGTTAATAGCACAACAGGTAGTATTCTTATATTTGATGCTGAAGGTTGTGGGTTCTACTCCCATAGTAGGTAGATGTATTGCTGATTCTGTACTGTGTTGTAAAGGGTTGGATACTACAGTCATTTTTGGTGAAGATACCTAGTAACTATGAACCTGTTATCAGTTTGCCATCCATTCCCAATATTACTAGCTTATCATTTTTAATGCAACATAGGCAATTTATTCTTCAAGGGTAACAGGTACTCTTTTTTGTAGATGAAACAATGAAATATAAAGTTGTTTGCTAGTAGCAACCTTTTCATTAGTTACAGGTTTCTTTAATGTGGAATTATTTAGATGACTTTTACTTCTTCAGAGATTGTGCATATTTACTGATAATGGTGGACTGTAGAAGTTTGAGTAGACTTTTATGATGGAAATGTTCTGAACAGGGCAGTTTTGTCATTATTGGTGCATGCATTTTGTTTCATTGTTTACTGGAAAAATGTTCTGAATTGGGAACTTTTGTCATTACTGGTGCATGCATTTTGTTTCATTGTTTACTAGAAAAATGTTCAAAACAATAAATTTAAAACACCTTCTAACAACTTACTGTATTGTACAAGGAATATAATTTAGTACAATCAGGAAGGTGCATTAAAGAGTACATGTATGTTTCATGCGCAAGGGGCCTATGATTTGAAAACAGCCCAAAGTTAATCTTTATCTGCCACTGGCAAAATGTATTTTCTTTGAATGTGGGTTTCAATACTGTTTCAATGAATGTGAGTTTCAAAGGCAGAGAAGTTTTAATGCTTAGTCTGTTTTCATTGTGAGACTGCATTGCTTTGTTTAGCAGATGTCTTAGTGTTTGTGCTGTAAAATGCAAATTAAAACTTTATAATGAAGTCCAAATCATCATAGAAGTAAAGCAGTATGCACATTAGTGTTTATGGTAAATGGGGTGAAATAGCCAAGTAATGGTTCACTGGAATGGCTGCAGGGGGGAGGCTACATTTGACCATGATTTTGTGAGGGGGAAGGGTGGCAAACTCAAATACAGCCCCGGCTGAACTATACCTCCCAACTGCACAGATTTTCACAGAATGAATAGATTTTTGCTTCTTATTTTTGTTTTGTTCCTCATTACATTTATGGTTTTCTATCAAATCATTTAGGAATTAAGTCACTAAATAATGACAGACACTGAGTTTCAGACTTCATAACCTTCAGAAAAATGCATGCTAAAATAAGACCTGTTATGCTATCAACTGCCTCAGTTTATACAAGAGCAATTTTTAGTACTGTTTATATGTTCCCCCAATATATTTGGCCTTGTCCAGAATTATTGCATTAACAGGTTGAGATGTATATGCAAATAAATTGCTTTATAGAATTAGGCATAGCCAAACCTCTCAACTGTCTCCGATTTTGGCTCAAAATGTTGCTCTTCCCCTAATAATCCCTCTGCAAAATAGCAATTTTGGAAGAAAACGTGGGGGGTTTACAATTAAGAAATAAATGTAATAATCAAAGTTATAGATTACTTTTATTTCAGAAATGCATGTAGATTCTTTTATTTTGTCAGATGCTCAAGTTAGCAGTACTAATATTTAAAAAGTGTCCCTTCTTTGACAGGTTCCCAGCTGTATTGTGTGGCTATTTTATATTTTTTCATCATATTTTTGGTCCATTTTTCATACAATTGTGTTTTTTTTTTTGGCAAATTAGTGGCAAATCATTAAAGACTGAAGTTAGAAAATAATGACAGACATTTGAGTTTCAGATGTCATACACGTCAGAAAAGTCATACTAATGGAAGACATTATTATCTTTCTAAGTTTATAAGAGCAATATTTAAAAATTGTCCTTATGTTTGGGCTTTTGTCCCACTTCTGTGTATGGCTTTGTCCAGATTTCTTGCTCTGAGGTTGAGAGGTATGACAAATGTGTCAGGAACATCACAGTCAGCCAGAGACATTTCAAATTGTGACATACTTGTTGCACCCCACTCCCCCATGTAGTGACTCTGGATGTGTCCAAGCAAGGCAAGGAGCAGTTATGCAGTGTAAATGTGCAGAGTATCCCCCATCCAAGGTAGACACAAGTACTACAGTGGCTTTTTATCTGTCCTTGATTTTGCAGAATGTTCTGGTTTCTGTCATATTTTTATACTGTTAATTTATGCTTATTATTATTATTATTATTCAGAAAGAGTCTGTTGCTCTGTGTTTAAGTAGCAACGCTTTAATGACCATCAGGTTAGCTTGTTTGAGATTGTAAGATGCAAGTAAGTTTTAATAAGCATACTGTTAAAGAATTGCCAACACTGAATGCCTTTCTGTTGTTGCCATGCAGAGAATGCTTACATAATTAGATAACGTATAAGCCTTGGGTACTGAAATGCATATGACAGTATTTGTAATAAAGGACAGAATTACATTATTTTAAGAAGCTCATTACATTTGTTGGAGACTTGCAGTCATCTTTGCAGGCTTTACCTGTAAATTAAACAAAATGCCAATCAATCATGTGTGGTCCATAACCTGTGCAGTAATCCTTTAAGCAATGTATCTTGAGTTTGTTTCTTGTTTGCTTTTCATTTTTTACTTTGATCATGTTTTCCCCATGAAACAAGTAAATAGTTGTCAGGCAGCAGGTCTTTTTTGGATAAGAAACATTTTTACAAGTGGGGGTATCACAGAGATTGCTACTTTCAGCATTTTACTTGGTACATTAATACAGCTGAATATAAATTATAATTAGACTTGCAGTGCAAGGAAAAGTGATTTGAGTTGAGTGCTGCTTGTTTTTCTTATACTTGATTTTGACTGGCAATCCAGTAATGTATTTAAAAAGTAATTTATTTTTTCATGCCTCACAACCTTTTTGATTCCATCTAGATATTAAGTAAGCTGTCATGCAGCCAATGCATTGAAATATTTTGTTTCTTCTACACTTCATTTTGTCTTGATGGGACTCTCATAATAACGGTTTGGCACCCAGGGCAGCGTATTTAATTAAAGTTAGTTTTTGTGATTTTGAGCATAGCTCCTCCCCTTTCTAGTTAACCACACCCCTTCCCATTGACCCCAACCATTCAGCTGCCTCCTGCAGCCCCCCTTTGATTTGAAGTCACCAGCCGCCACTGCAAGTATCATATAGCAATTGGAAAGGTGAAATTCTTGGTTATAATCAGGGTGCCACACAGGCTCTATCCTAGGCCCTTACTTGTTTAGATTGTAGCTTTAAGCCATAACTTTTTCATCTGAGGTGTTCTACTGTCTATATGCAGATGACCTGAGATTGAGGAAACTAATTACATGTGTTACAGATTGGTCATATCTAAAAAAAGAAGTTGGCTTGATTGACCATTTGGACATAGGAAAAATAATATGCTGTTAAATACATTAAAAACTAAGCATATGAGATTTGGAAGACATAAACTGAGAGGTATTTAATACAGTGCACAGAGATTAAAACTGTTGACTCATTTAAGGACCTGGGTTTATGGGTAGACCCGCTTTGAGTTTTTCTAATTATGTCAACCAATTCATTAATGATAGTTATATAACTATAAGTTGTATAAAAAAAAATAAAGTCTAGGAAATCAGAAATGAGGACTTCATTGTTAATTAGATTAGATCCAAACTTGAGTATGGAATAACAATATGGAAATCTTATAAGAAAACAACCATGAGTAAACTGGAAAGAGTACAACAAAAATATACCAAGAGCATCATAGATGTGAAAATGTATGATATTATGAAAAACTAAAATATCTGAATTTGTACAATGTCTGATATAGATATATAAGAGGAAAACTTATTCAGGTATATAGGGCATTTAGAAATAACTATATCTAGGAATGTTTGGGGTTAGCATAAAATAGTAGAGAATCATCCGACAAACTACGTAGAAGATTCTATAGGAATGAGAAGTGTAACAATTGGTTCTCTGAAAGAGCAGCTTATGCATGGAATAAACTACCAAATTACATTCAAGCAAGTACTAGTTTAGATATTTTTAAGAATAACCTGGACAATTATTAAGAGAACAACTGTTTTGGTATATAGCCAGGCTAGAAGGGCATTAATGCCCATGCTTGAAATGTTTGTATGTATGTATGTGTGTGTGTGTGTGTGTGTATATATATATATATATATATATATATATATATATATATATATATGTCTATATATATACATATATATATATATATATATATATATATATATATATATATATATGGGATCTTTACAGATCCCCTATGGCACTTTCTGCCGAAGCAGAAATCACCAAACATACATAACCGAAAGTGCTGTTCACCGAAGCAGCACTTTCGGTTATGTATGTTGGTTGTGCCGGTTGCACTATGGTGCTGTTAAGGGAGAATTCCCTTTTCCCCACTGTAGTGCCACCTCAGAGTGAGAATATAAAAGTAGGGGGGTGTGGGGGGCACAGCCCTCCACATGGAGGGTGCAAGGAGGCTTGCCCCCCTGCATAAAAGAAGATTTATTTATTTATTTTTTTATTTTGAACGGACTTTAACAAAAGCGCTTTTTCGGTGAAAGCACTTTTGTTAAAGTGCATTCAGGTATTGTGGCTTCGGCCTATTGAACTTTTGTTCAATAGTTCTAGATCCATATATATATATATATATATATATATATATATATTTATATATATATTCCTTACCAGTCTTTCTTATAGCATTTACTACTGTTTTCTTTAGTTGTCAGACAGTTTTCTTTCTCAGTCCAGTTGCTATATGCAGGAAATATTGCTCTCTGATACTTGAAAGAGCACATTCCACAGTAAAAAGGCCTTCTTTCATTAACATGATTTTTTGTGATTCAGAGACTCTTAGCTGCAATGATGAGAGAAATCACTAGGAGCAATGCATGTCTCTGAATCACGTTTACTATCACTAATGATGAGAGGCATCACTATGAGCTATGCATGTCTCTGAACACACATTTACTATCACTAATGATGGGAGACATCACTATGAACTATGCATGTCTCTGAATCACGTTAACTATCACTAATGTTGAGAGACATCACTATGAGCTATGCATGTCTCTGAATCACATTTACTATCACGATGTAAAGATCAGCATTTGTTGCTGTAGTTAACAAATTTGGCAACTGCAATATGGAAAAACATGCACATCTCCACAGTCACTCTCTCACACACACACACACACACACACACACACACACACACACACACACACACACACACACACACACACACACACACACACACACACACACACACGCGCGCGCGCACACATGCACACGCGCACACCATGCACACAGACACACACACACACAAACACACACATACACACACACTACAGATCCCACACGTATCCCTGAGTTTTCTGAATGTCCATGATGTCTTCTTTTTCCTGCCCTTGTAACGTACTGAAGATTCCAGTCACACCATTCAATGCCATTCATTAGTGTTTCATGTCATTTCCTGCTAAGAACTCCCTAGCATACCTCTCAACTGTCCATATTTCACAGAATGTCCAGATTTTTGGTCTTTTCCTCATAAAAGTTGTGGTCTTCAGGCAAATCATTGAGGACTGACTTCACTAAATAATGACCGCATACCTCTGAACCTCTTAGCACAAGGAATCTGGGCAAACCTAAAATAACACCGAGACAAATGCCAAAAAATTTGTACAAATTTTAAATATTCCTCTTATAAACCTAGAAAGTTGCCAGAATAACAGAATATGTGTTAGAATGCATTTTTCTGAAGGATATGATGTCTGAAACTCAAATGTATATCATTATTTAATTACTTCTTTCCTCTGTGATTTACCAAAAAGAGAAAAAAAATACAAATTTTATTAGGAACAGATCAAAAAGGTGAGGCAAAATGTGGCCATTCTTTGAATATCTGGACAGTTGAGAGCTATGAATGCATGGCTTTTGTGCCACAACAGAATAAAAATACCTTAACAGTCCTGCTGCTTTTTAGTAACCTAAATCCTCCTAAATGTTTTGGATTCAAACCGATTATGTATATTTGCCAGCCTCATTTTTACTCCTTCACTCTTTACATTTTCTCCATATCGCCTAAAGAGTGAACCAAGAATTAGCCTACTTGAAGCTAACTTGTTAATAAGGCCAATAATGATTCTTTCCATGGCCCTGTAGATGAGGCTAGTCAAGCTTATGGACTTATAATTCTCAGAGTCAGTTCCTGCATCCAGAGGGATTACTGTTGATGTCCTCTATTCCTCTGGAACATAGCCAGTTTGCAGGATATGTTTAAATAGGGATCCAAGTGGGTCTGCTAGCTCATGTTTTAACTTGTTTAATAGGTAACCTGGCATGTTGCCTGGTTCCATTGATGCTGTGTTATTGGGCTTACTCTCTTGAGATAATAAACTGAGGAATGGTGGCAGGTATACCTTAGGGGATGACTAGAGGGGATGAAGTTTGCTCAAAATATGTCAACTAGCAGGTGGGGTATTACCTCCAGTTGAGTATGGGTGGTGCCATCCACAAACAGTTCAGCACATAGCTGGCTATTCCATTTTAGATTCTGGATGAAGTTAAAGAAAGTCTTGTGATTATCCTTAGCTAGGGAGGCTATTTTTGCTTTGTAATTAGCTTTGCAGGACATGACAAACTAGAGAGGAATTTCTTCATTTGTTGAAACAGTTCCCCTCTTGCTTTTGGACATTAGTTTCTTTCTGTTGTTATATAGCCTGTTTATACTAGGGGTCCACCAGGGTAGCTTGCTTTTTTGGCAAGACCTAGTTTTAATCTAGTCAGGTACAACCAATTCTGTACAACTGTTTAAGTTGTTATATAGGGCATTGGTGTACACTTCTGCTTAGGAGTCTGTGTTATCTGCATTCGGGCGGGGGGGGGGGGTTGAACCTTTTTATACCATCACTTAGTAGGAGGTAATTTGTCTTTGAAAAATTCTTAAGCATTTATGAGCTTGATGATGTATCTGGTCTTATAATTATATTGAGCAAGACTGATCTATGGTCCGATCTTACAAGGGAAGGACATCACACAGGGAGTGTGCAATGCTGTCCCAGGTTAGTGAGTACTATGTCCAGGACATTTGTGCCTCTTGTGGGTGTGCTGAGTATCTGTTCAATAGTATTTGCATTGATACAGTCCAAGAACCTCTGAGCCAGCATGTTTGTGACCATGTATGTTTCCCAGTAGATGGTAGGAATATTAAAATCATCCATGAGTAAGGTGTTTGGCTTTATGGCAAGAGACTCCTTTAAGTCCAGGTATGTGGTATGCTTTTGCTGTGTCATAGTAGGGGACATATAGCTAACTATGATGTGGCAAGAGGCTTTGTGTACAGTTAGTTTGATATGGAGTAGTTCAAGAGAGTCATACTGTTTGACCAGTCTGGAGGTGTACTTATCCTTAACGAATATGGATATACTACCCTCTTTAGTCCTTCCATGCTCAGTTTGTGTTTTGAACATATGAATGACACTGTAGTCCTGCATAGCCAGGTGCTTTCCATGCCTTTGACCCATATCTCAGGAACTGCACAGATGTCAGCATCTTCCAAAGTGAGGAGGGCTTCTAGTGAGTGCTGTTTCTTGTTAAGACTCCTTGCATTATGCAGCAGTACCTTGACTTTATCTAGAGAGGATTTTGTTATGTTGGGAGGTTGGTTACTTTGACACTGCCTAAAAAGGGAC
This sequence comes from Protopterus annectens, assembly GCF_019279795.1. Lineage (NCBI taxonomy): Eukaryota > Metazoa > Chordata > Ceratodontiformes > Protopteridae > Protopterus > Protopterus annectens. Next base: position 1,898,774,340 of record NC_056728.1, read on the forward strand.
AAACAGGGGTGCCTAATGCCTTTGCCAGTATCAGAAAGCCTAGAGGAGACAGATGCAGACAATCACTGGCAAAGCAACGTGGCCTGTCAAGCATGTCTTCCCAGGATGACAGATTTTGGATTCCCTTGGACTGACACCAGAAGCTAAGCCAATTGTTAAAGTCAATCATTTTTTGTTTGTACTGTGGTATCATCATTGGAGAAGGTAGACTATTGCTTAAGGCTAGGCTTATACTTGCCTGATACACATAATCTGAGAGCTCAGTCATGCCTCTCTTCATATAGTCCAGTGAAGTACATCTCAAATCTTCCACTCCCACATGGACTATGATGGAGTCATACAAGTACTTGTGTTTGAGTTACTTGAGTGCATGAGTGACTTGATGGATCCTTGCACCTAACAGGCAGCTAACTGCAACCCACTCCCTATCCGGCCTGGTGAGAGGAACATCTGTGTTTCACAATGGAGTCACCAATGACCAATACATTAGGTTTTGTGGTGTTACACCTTATGGGATTATTTGTTGAGACACTGGTGTGTGCATTATTATCTGTTGTTATTGTTTTTTTGCATTGTTATGTATGTAAGTGGTTTATGTGTGTGTAAGTGGTTTCTGTTCAGGAGGTTCCTAATCTTTTGGTACTAGTGAGTACCTACACATATGTGGGTTTGTGTGTCATGTCCTTATTTAGTGAGGGAAATGTGTGTGTGCTGACAGCCTGTTTAGCATTTGATTTGTCCTTATATGAGAGTATTGCCTCCAATTTCATAGTGTAACTACATATCTCACATAAAGTGTTTGTTTCAGGAATAAGGGGCTATCAGAACATTGCCTCAGGATGCCCATGTCTATTAGGCTGGCCAGAGAGATGATGGGAAACTGTCTGCCCATGATAGCAAGCTCTTTCTGAATATTTTATTAGGGAAGATAATGGGTTAATTTGATGGGCCTGTGCTGGTACTGCCAAGACTACAAGAGGGCCCTATACTTTGTGTAGACTAAGGTTGAGCATTAATGCAATGCTAATTAATGTAACAGTGCTTTAACTTGTTTAATGTAACAGTTTTTCTGTATGTATGTATGGAGCATTTCTCCCCAGGCTTCCACTGAAAATGGACAAGTATCCAGTCAGACTATCCCGGTCAACAAATGTAAAATAAATAAAATAAAATAAATGAATAAATGCTGCTCAGTGTGAAACCGAGTTGCTCCTAGAACAGCAGAAAAGCTTGGAAGGGTTTAATTGACAGCTGTTTAGGGAAAACTGAGCTTCTAGGCATTTGTGTCTATACAAGGCATTGCTAACCACTGCTGTGTGAAAAGCAGCACTGTGCAACTGCAAGGCTTAAATATAAGCAATGTGAAAAAGTTTTAAGCTAACTGCCCATCATGAAACCACACAATAAGATTTTTTTTTTGTTTTGCTATAAAATGAAAAAATAACAGAAGATAGCTAAAGTTAGGTCACAGTATTTAAGAGAAATGCAAACAATGCCTATTTTGTCTTTTCAGTAGTGGATTGCTCAAGGTGAAAGAAGATTCTCAGCTATCATTAGCAAAGTCACCAAGTGATGAGCAGCTGTGAGTATCTATGCCAAAGCCTGTACAAACATGAAGCTTAAATATGAGTAAAGAGAACCAAGGTTTAAGTTAATTACCCATCAGGAAAGCACACAATAAGCCACTACCAGATATCCCCAATTCAGACAGGTTAGATCAGCACACTTCTGCCACAAGAGTGAAGAAAAACACCTTCTTAATGCAGAATAGCTGGTTTGGAGACCATCTGTAACAAGACCACACAAACTACCTACAACAGCCCTATAACTAACAGATATAATTAAGTGGAATTAACTACTTAAATCAACAGCAGACAGTACAGTTTTTTAAACTGTTAAAGTACAGTCACGGTATACAAGAGAAGTATAGAAAATACTTAGAGCCCTTTTATGTGCTTGCCAGCTCAGATAGACCAGGTGAACCCCTACTGCCACTAGATGAATAATCAAAGTCCTCCTAATGTAAAAGCTCAGTAAAGGAGTGTCCAAAGTGAAATGCTACTACAAGCACATTTAAAAGATATGAAATTCTGCCACAAACAAACTTAAAGATATGGATACAGCAGTGTACTTTAAACAGCTTATAAAGGTGCAATTTTTCAATAAAAGTACTTCGCTTTCTATGGATGAGCCTAGAGATATTCAATTGTTCAGAATTTATAAATGCACTAAAAACAAGATAAACTAATTAATAAGCACTCAATCCAATAAAACTACATGCAGAAATCTCAAATGTTTGCCTAATCTAAACAGACCTGGCTACCTCCCAGTGCACTAGAAGGAAAACCAACTGGCCTCTTTATGTAAAAAACAGTGCTTGCTCCTACTTTATCCAACAGCTAGCTAGATAATACATTTACAGCAAGTAAATCAGTAGAACAGACAGTGAGAGGCAAAATTCACTTTTCAATATTAGCATAACGAAAGGCAAATAAGTAATTTGAGATATCAACAGCAGTGTAGTAAGAGAGGAGCTTATTAAGCTCAATTTACAGTTGTGGTAGCCAGCTTAAAATCAATAGGTTTAAAAAGCAGATCAATTAAAGGGAGGGTGAGTGAGAAAAACTAGCAGGGAATTATCATCAGCACTTTTAGTAGCAGGCTTGAAATCTTTTTCAGAAAAAGATAAATACCCAGAAATCCAAGAAACAATTTAACCAATGAAAATGCATGAGAAATGTGCAGCCTAGATAATTTAAATGTCTATCTCTCACATAAAAGAAAAACACCAGGACAGACTGATTTCTTAAAAAGGAAAATAAAATGGAGAAGGTAAAACAGAAAGCAGCTCTATCACTCACAGATAAAAATATATAGGTTTACTTTCTTCACAAAGCAGGGAATCACCAGCAGTGCTTTAGTTTATATAGGCTTAAAATCTTTTCAGAAAAAAAAATAAAGCTCCAGAAATTCACTGTATATTTAATTATTACTCAAGAAACAAGTTAACCAATGAAAACAAATCTTAAATGTGCATCCTAGGTAATTAAAGTGTTTATCCATCACATAGAACAAAAACACTAGGACGTCGAAAATTTAAAAATAGAAAACAAAATAAAGCAGGTAAAATGGAAAGACTCTCTATTACTCACAGACAAAAAATGTAGGAATACTTTCCTCACCCAGCAGGGAATCACCAGTAGTGCTTTAGTTTACGCAGACTTGAAATGTTTTCAGAAAAAGACAAAGACCCAGAAAGTCACTGTGTATTTAAGTATCACTCAAGAAAGAACTTAGCCAATGAAAAACATGTGAAATGTGTCACCTTGATAATTTAAGTATCTAACTCTCACATAGAACAAAAACACCAGGCTGATCAGATTACTTAAAACAGAAAATAATGGTGCAGGTGATCTAATAATGGAGTTGCTTACTGGTGACATTTTCTCTAGAGCATCTTGTGCAATCTTTATGATAGCTTCCTAATTATGCATTATCATTAAGCCATGATCTAAAACCATCAGGCACAAATATTTAATTATTTTCTGTGATACTATCTTACCTACCGAAATGTTGTATTTTAGTCTTTCTAAGATGAACACAGTAGTCTTTTTGCATTTATTTTCCAGGTTATAATATTCAATAAACTCACCAAAAACTCTCCTCAATCTAACTTCATTGGTTTAATATTGATATGCTGTCATCCATAATCATGAAAAGTAGGACCATCTCTCACCAGATAGCTTTCTAATATCATCCTAAATCTTTAAGGCAGATATTTGTTTGACAGATCTTTTTGCTACTGCATAAAGAAGAAATCTCTAAATGTAAATAAACTCAGCTTTGTATTTCATTCTTTACATTGGTATTTAGTTAAAAGTATTATTTTAGACAAGGTCACGAAGTCTTAGGTTTCCTTCCGTAACCACACCATTTAAGATAGACCCATTAACCAGTTTCTTTATTTAGAGCAGTTGGATAATCATTTTATAAAGTATATCCTTTTTCCAGTCTCTTCTAATATCCCAAATAGAAACTTTGACTCATTTGAATCAAATTCCTTTTTTGTTAGAGAATACTGCTCAAGCATTCATAAGATGGCCTAACTAGACACTCCAGCATTCATAAACTTCTGTAACTGGATCTTTCTTAAGACATTCTCAAATGATATTAGTTGCCATTAGCATTTCTCCAAGGGATGAATCAGTGCTAGGCTCTCACTACCAATTTAAGAATAACACTTCGGGTCAGTTAATTAGTGAGAGAATGAGCGTAGGCCTAAATATATGAAATGATCTTAGAATCTGACCTGTAGAGTTTAAGACTCTATATCATTTGCTTCTGTTTTAGCAGCACTATGACATTGTCCCAAATAAATTAAATGGGTAGTTCTGCATTTTTGAACTCATTAAATAATTCTGTTAGTTGTACTATAACCTACCCTTACTGTGTTATAGATGGTTATTGATTGTCAGATTTTCTCTCTAATCTTTCTTATGTTTATACTCTTAATAGCTTGAATGACTTCTTTAAAGAACATTCTGCATCAAGAAGTGTTCATTCCTTTTACAAAAGTTTCTAGCTCTCCCTGAGATTTTACTTATATATGAAAAACCCCAAACTAAGAAGAAAGACAAAAAAAAAATACAGGTAAAGAAAATAACTAGTAGCCCAAATGTACCTGCACTCCATCAAACACAAAAGCCCCAAATAGTGGTAGAAATAAATCCAATCTCACAGTAAGAAAAAACACATTAATCTAAAATTGCCAAAATAAAATATCAGTAAATTAGGCACTTTCATTGTTTTAGATAAAAGACTTCATCAGAACTGAATAAAAACAGGCACATGCAAAGCAGTAATTTAAATAACCCCTCATCTAATCAATTAAATTTTATTTTAATGATACAGTGCATTCAAAATTGTAACATTCATAAACTAATTATATAAAAATTCAAAGATATATAAAACATACATAAGAAAGTGTGTGTATTGAAAAAAACATTCCATTAATTGACATCATTCAAGGAATACAATATGAAATATTAAAATATAATTTTTGCAGCCCTCATATTTAAAAAGGTAAAGTGGATATCATATCATTCAGTCCAACTGGTTTACTGGCATTTAGTTTTAATTGTCACAATAATTCTTTGTATCCAAACTTTTCTCCCAGAATCCACCTCTGGGTCCCTACTAACAACTTCCAAAATGGCAAAAACATATTTTATAAATCCATTATTATATATAAACTGAGGTTCCATACCTACAAAGTTTAAATTTTCTGTATTTCCTCTAAAAATAGTTCAATTTTTGCTAATAATGTTCTTACTTTCTTTAGAAACAGATCCAAATGGGATCACCTTTGGCCTTGTAGTGATTTCAATGGGATCTGCAGAGAAAACTTATTTTCTAGGATTGGATTAAAACAGATGTTTGTTTTTCAGCTGATGGTTCAAACAGTAGCTACAGTCAGACACCTAAAACATTTTAAAAGATGCTGAATGAACTTGAGAATAAACTCTACAATGCACAAGGTTTGCAATGTGAACATTTGTATTTGAGTGAAAGTATTAATAACAAACGTCTTCCAAATGGTCTGAGAATTTGTAAATTTCCAAATGGCTTAATGGGGGGGGGTTGAAATGGAAAAGTTGCTGAATATGTCCGATCATTTTGGCTGTGAACTTATTTCTTATATTATTAGACTGGATAATACAAACATAACAAGCTGTTGGACAAGTTAGTTATGTTGAAAATGGAAATTCTTAATGATCTATTGTTTGAGATGACTGTATTAAAATATGACAATATTTTTAAGAAAGTTGAATATTATGTTAAAGTAAATTTAGAGTGGAAAAAGAAGACGATGGCTAAGGATAACAATGATTATAACAAAAAAACTACTTACCCATTACCTAACTCTTATTATGATGTCGATGATATGATAGTAGATGTGGACAGGGAACTTTGTGAACAGGGGTATAGGGCAGAATATGAAAATCACATAGGTAACACACATGACAGAGATTTGGTTGACTATGAAGTTAACTACCCACCATTAAGAAGATCAGAAAGGTTAGAAAACAGAAACAGACAGAAACATTTTCCATAGTGCTTTACTCTGAGAGGAGGGAGAGGCAGTGGGAAAGGGTCGAGGTACAACAAGTAAGTCCATGTAAAAATTAGACAAAACACATGGTAGATGATATTCTAATAACAGATGGGGGTATTGTGGTTAACTAGAAAGATTTCAAAATTTTTAACTATACAGATTCCACAGTTAACATAAATTATTTTTCACTTTTGAAAAAAAGGTTTTAAGTTTGTACCATCTTATAGAGTAGGTATGGATGATACTATAACAGAACTTAAGTTATTCCCTAGAAGGTTAAATTTAAAGATATTCTTTAAAGACCAAAAACGTGATGTGGAGAATAGTTCACGTGAATTATTTAAGAAAAAAAATTGTTTTTACCCCCCCCCCCATTTCAACCTATTGTATCAGCTTTTGAAAAAGCTTGCTTGATGGACATATACTTATTCATAAATGGTAATAATAAGAAGAACAAACATTTTAATTTAATGAAGGATGACTTTGAAATAATGAAGGAGTTAAGAAATAGTGATAAGATCAGAGTGATGAAGCCAGATAAAGTTGGGGGAGTTGTTTTATATAGAAAAATGGATTATATTAACCAATTTTTTTGAAATTTTGTATGACACAGATAAATTTCAGGAGGTGTCTAGGAATGCCATTTATTTATCCTATAGAAAAATTCAATTATTACTGGAAGATGCTTTATTCCAAAAAGTTATATCTGAAGAAATGGATGAGTTTCTACAATTTAACCACCTACTCATTCCAGTGGCATTCGGTATACCTAAAGTCCATAAATCTGTTTCTCAACCACTGTTTAGAGTTGTCATAGCACAAAATGGGCCCACTTATTCAATAGGTGTGTTTATAGACAGGGTTCTTAAAAACTCTATTGCTTTTGTTGACTACATACTTAAAGATTCATGGGACAGGTTGTCAAAAATTTGTACAAGTTGGTTCAATGATGAATGCTGTTTTTCTGCAATAGATATTATAGACCTTTTTACATAAATTCCACACCAACAGGGGTTAACTTTGTTTCATGAAGCCATCAAAGTCTCACAAGACTGGATGAGACTTTAATTCATTTTATTATGATGGCTATGGAGTTAATTTTGGATAGCAACTACTTTACATTTGAGCTGTTTATTTTAAACAATTGAAGAGGGTACCGATGGGTGCAAGTTGTTCATACATCTTTGCCAATTTGGTTCTTTATGCCTGGGAGGCTAATTATGTATTTAGCTCTGAATTTTCAAAGCTATGGATGGGTTATTTCGACCTTTTTGGATGATATTATTATTATATGGATGGAAAAATCAGAAAAAAAATAATTATTTTTAGACTACTCAAATAATATTTCATCATTTTTTAAGTTTACTGGCAAATTCTCTGAAGACACTATTGACTATTTGCATGTCACACTGATTAAGGACAAATTTAATAGGAAATATTCCACAAAAGAGTATAGCAAAGAGACATTTCCAATAATTATTTAGATTTTCAGAGTAACCACCCAGGACACATGAAAAGGAACATTCTTAAAGGACAGCTTCTGAGGGCTGCCAGAATGTGTCCTGATATGGACATCTTTGAGGTAGACGTTTGTAATATAGCTGGAATGTCTTTAGACAGGGGCTACCCAAAAAAATAGTACAGGACTTGTGTGAAGAGAAGAAGTCTTGCCAAATGCAAGCCCCTGTTAGGTGATAAAAGTGGTTTAAATAAAGGCAAATAAATGTTTAAGGGTAAGCAGAATTTTAATAGGGGATGGTGATCCCATTTGGATCTGGCTCTAAAGAAATTAAGAACATTACTAGCAAAAATTAGACTATTTTTAGGGGGAATACAGGAATTTTGAACTTTGTAGGTATGGAACCACAGTTCATATGTAAAACTGGTAGAAAATATAAGTCCTCTTTTGAATAAAATCTAATAAGGTCCCCCACTGCATTTCGGGGAACAAATAGTTTTGGTGCCTGTAGGCAATGTCCCTACATTTTAAATGAGCAAATTATTGCTCCTTAGGGAATACCATTTGAGGTTAAATTGAAAACAGGGAACTGCAACACCAGGGAGATAGTTTATATTGCTGTGTGTGAGCTTTGTGGACATTATTATGTGGGCAAGACTGAAAGACAGCTAAGAAAGAGAATATACGAACATTTATATGCCATACAAAAAGCAAACAATAACAATGCCCAATTTAGGCACCGTATAGAATGTCAGGACTTTGCCAGTTTTAAGTTTGGTATATTGCATGTTGTAACTAAAAACCCTAGAGGGGGATGTTGGGCATTAGCATTAGAATTAAAAGAATTATAATAGCAGACTCCCCAGGTATAAATAAATGTTTATCCATGCTCCCCATCCTAAAGAAGAGGGATTTAGTGTTGTAAGATTAAACAAAAAACATCTTTATAAGATTTGTCAAAAAAACATGGGAAAGTATTTTTTATTAGTTTTTCTCAGCTTATTTAAGTGATCTTTATGGAAGGCAATGGGTAAGCATATGGTGTGTGTGTGATGATTTAAGGTATTGTATTTTTCAAACGTTTTACAACCAGTTACTAGTTTTAGTATATTTATAGCACTGTCAATGATTATTTATTCAAGAGAGGATGAAAAATGCAACAAAGTTGTGTAATTTAAAACATTTTTATATCTTGATACACAGCATGTATATATTTTTGCATATATTCCACATTTTTAACAGTCTGATAAAAAAAACGGGAGCAGTATCTATGTGTTTTTAAGTGAGGGAATTTTAATTAGCCAAATGAATTAATTGAATGGATTAATATATAATGGATGTGCCACAATGCATTGTTTGTTCAGATAAAGCCCCATATTGAGTGTATAGGGATAAAAGCGCTTGACAATGATTTTTACTGTGTTTGGATATTTAATAATAAAGTCTGTATTATGTTTTAGCTTGGACATCAGTGGTTGGTTTGCAAACAATAGTGTGGCTTGGAGGTCTACATTTTATTTGGTTTATTTGAGCTATTTTTTTGCTGGTTTGTGGTTTTCATACCAAAATTTTTATTTATTTATTTATTTATTTATTTATTTATTTATTTATTTGACATTTGTTAACTGGGTTGGTCCAACTGAGCCAAAAGCCCATTTTCAGTGGAGACCAGAGGAAAAAAGCTCCAGCACAATAAAAGCAATTATGAATGTACATTTAAGATATAAAATAAACATTAAGAGGCTGGTGACATGATGTAATCAAAGGTAAGACATAAGTTGTTACATAGCATGGCAAATACAATGAAATACAAAACTGAAACATAACTTAAGATATATGTTGTTACAAATCAGATTCCTACATAATCTCAATGTTACCTGACCATAATATAATGATATCATCCAAATATCTTAAATATAGGCAGCAATGCCTGTGGAAATTAATGGAAAAAATGCATTTTCTTTCCCAACATAGCATAACTGAATTGGCTTAGATGGGTGCACAAATTCCACCCATCGCAATCACTTTAATTTGTTTAAACAGCTCACCTTCAAAGAAGAGGTAATTATTCATAATACTGTTTCTACACTTTTCTTAAACAAATTTATATCACTAGCAGATAGAAAATCAAATTTCAAAAGGCTTTCCTTAAACATTTCTAAACCTTTCACTTGGAGAATAAACCTGCTACATTGACAGTTAAGTAAATCAACTCTTCATTATATAGTTCAGGTTTAAATCTAGCTAAAATATCCCAGGATGCTTTAATTATTCATCCAAAAATTGGTTTTAACTTTTTATCAACATAATGGGCAAAAAAAGTATGTTCTGGAGCCTTGTATGGCAACATTTGGTCCTTAGTGTCAAAAATCACTATCCTTTACCTTTATCAGGCTTTATCACCCTTTATGTTTTGTCATCTCTCATCTGCTTCAGAAGATATCTTTTCACTTTTTAAACTTTGTTGCTGTTTGTAACCCACTATATCTGCATGAAATTTATAAAATTATGAAATGCATATCTTTTCAAACGTGAATCACAGGATGTTGTGGGGGATAGCGTTTTACTTTTCATTAAAATATAAATTCAAATTTAATTTCCTAGAAAAAGCTTATATTCTAATATTGTATCTACTATTTCAAATTTCTTAATAGAAATAAAGGAAAAGATGTTTTCAAATAATCCATGTCAATATAAATTGCACTGTAGTTATAAATCCTTTCAAAAACTGGCAATTCCTTTTTCTTCAGATGTTAAATGTCTTCAAGGAACTTGGCATTCATTGATCTATGCCATCAAAGATAATCTCTAAAGTCCTGATTTGCCTGCCATGTTTCCTTTCTTTCAGTCCCCATGATAACAACTTGCAAACCCTCCTGCTCTGTACAACCAATAGCCTGCTTTTCTCAATAGTTTTATTTCCATATTGAAGATATTTTGAAGATGGGTGGTATCTCGTATCTGTCAGAGACTGAGTCTGAGACCATCTCCTGAGTCTCTGCACATAGTCAAGGTGCCTCTCTTAGGCCTTATCCTTTCCACCTCTTGTTGCTTTTCAGGTCACGGCTGAAAAAGTTCTCTGGACCAGTCTATCTACCTGGTTATCAGACAGTAAATAAAATAGAATATACCACTGTTGCCTCAAGCTTTTTTTAAATATCTCCTGTCTCAATCTGATTTCTAAAATTTATTGATTCAAGGAGAGCACCTTCTAACTTTCTCTGAAGGCTTACCAACTCTTTAACTTTGGCCTTTCTTTCAAAATCATACTACCACAATTCCTCCTTAGCTATTGTATTTCCCTACCAGTTTACATTTACAGCATTCCACCAAATCTTTGTTTATCTGATTCAAAAATGGATTTTGACTTACTACTTCCTCTACTGCCATCCTAAATTTGTGTATCCTATATTTTCTCTTCCATGACTAGTTTCATAAATATCTGTGAATGTTCTCTTTATAGTAAATTGCCAGTCTGCTATGGTTAATCCTCATAATACATTTGGACTGGCCCAATATGCATAATTTTCCATCCAATATCACCCATTTATTTTGGCATCCCACCTCTCAGCAATCAGTACACTACTTTACTTTTCCTCCTACTGTATAAAGGATCATCATGTCTCTTTTGAATGGTCTTTTTTCCATATATCCACCCATTCCTCTAATCACAACTCGCTAAACAATGTTCTCCTTTACTGGGAATGTGGTCTTCTTCCACTAAATCTTACTTTCATTTCAGGGTCTCAGGTAACACTAAAGTCCTATCCATCTATTTTCATTCACACTTTTTGATTTTAATTCTGTTTATAATAATATAAAGCAATGCTTAATGCAATGGTCATAATTATAATTATGATTGGAGAGTTGAGTTATTTATTACTAGTCTTATACAGGGTCTCATAAGTTCCATTGTAGCCTCATACTGAAAATATATGACTCCTTTCATCCCATCTCTTAACCTTAAATTTTATCATTGCCCTCAGGTTAATCTCTGACACAATTATTGGTCTTCTCTTGCCTTTGGCCTAAACTGTGTGTCTATAACACCTCAAACTGTTTCCTCTGTAACTGTCGGCATTTTTCACTTTCAAGTCAATGAGTAGATATCTTTGTTTATATGGCTTGATACCATTTACATTCTGCGATGCAGTAGTCGTACACTTACCCCTATAAGATTTGTATTCTACCACTCCAAAAAATCTCCTTTTTTCAGTCAAACTTCCAAGTATTTCTGGGATGCAAGCTTCTAGTTCTCTTCATTGTATCACAGAGATCTGATGACACAGGTGAATTCTAACCTGACTAGTCCATGGAGTAAAATCCTACTTTCTTCATACGTGACCCTCATGCCTTTATTTAATATAATATGAATGTATATTTACCATTTTTCCAATACACCATAGCAAACCTTGTCTATTCTTAAAATTGGTAAGATTCTTTCTGCCCTTCCCTGATAAGGGGTCTGCTGTAACTGGAAGATGGAAAAAAATCACCTTTGTGTCAGTCCACCTGTAAAGCCACTGCATAACCACACTTATAACAAAGCCATAATTTCTGTCCAGAACTAAGTGATACCATATCTAACTACCTCATATTTTATTACCAAGAAGATTAATTCTGCCTTAAATGCATCCTAGATGGGATATCACATTGTCAGAAGATTCCTATTTTTCATAGTGATAGATTGTGATATTGTATTCTGAGCAACAGTGAACATCAATGCATTACTGCCAGTGTTTTCAAGTGTAGGTTTAACTTGCATGTAACAAATTAGATATCTCATTTTAAAAAATATTGTATCCAGTAAAGATTAGACAGGTCTATCATATTGCCATAGATCATGTAACTACCACCCCTTTTCTTGCATGTATCTTTTTTGTATGCACAAAGAACACATCAGATACAATGATGTATTTGTTGTGTATAAACAAACACATCCGATACAATAATATATTTAGGACAAAGCCTTTCCCTTACTACCTTTGCTTAGTTCATGGGACTTTGGTATGATACTCATTCACCATGGCATTTTCCAGATAGCCATTATGTTGCACATTCAAATAGGTGAAGCAATGTCTCCATCTGTGCTGCTTCTTTGCATCATTTTTGCCAAAAAGACTCAAAGTAAGTGAGATAGACATGGAGAGAAAGGGAACCACATCATTTTTTTCCCTCATCACGCTTTGTAATCTGTATTCCAAAGAATGGCAAGTTATGGTATGACTTTCTTATGGACACTTATTAATACAAACATACCATGGAGTATGTTAGATGATGCAGTACAAAAGTGTATAAAATATAGAAGGAAAACATTTAAGGGAGCAGTGGAGATAAAAGAATTTTTGTGGAAACTAAAGGTAAACACATTACCACTAAAATGACAAATGAAATATAAAATAAAGGAACAGCGGTCGTGTAATATACATATGGTCGAGGGAACAAGAGATCATGCTTTTATTGAACACAGTTGAATTCAATTTATTAGAAAAATGTTTTTGAGGTATATAATGTCAATCAATCATATACCATAAAGACAATCCTGGGGATTCATTAACATATACACTTTGCAATGGAGCTAAAATTAATATTCATCTTTGTGTGATGCGCAGCATTTCCAATCAAATATGCAAGTAGTGAAAGCATACCACATAATGAGCAGCCTCAGTTGAAGTCCACAACAAAGATTCTAGGCCATATTGAGGTAAGGTAAGGCTCTTGTATACAATGCAAGCAACAGAGTACACACAATAAACCTGAGCTATAGAAGGAGGTGGCACTACACAACGACAGATAGGCCAGTCAGAGATACATAAAAACAAGGGGAAACCTACCGATAAGTGGCCAAGGGAATCTGATATTGTTAAACAGTGCAGCAAGTACATTAATGGATATGTGGAACATCACTGGAATTATCATTCACATCAAGAAAGACAAAACAGTCAGTAAATGTTCAGAAGAAAAAAAAATGTGTTGATGGAAAAGTCTTCTAAGTAACAAAAATATAGAAATTTCCATTGGGATGTGTATCAAACTACCAATGCAGGAATACTAGAAAAGCAAATACATGAATGTGTAGATAAATGAAAAAAAAAAAAAACAAGGAACATATGGATAATAAATAAATAAATAAATAAATGTGTTTGTAGAACAGCCAGTGTGGGCTGTCAATCAGACAACATATATGTGTTAATCACAACTCACAATTTAATGTGTCCAGAAGTCATACATAGGTTCATAGGTGTGTACTAAGCCTGAAGCCTTTACAAGCCTGCCCCCCAAAACATCACCCAGGCACTGTGCCACCCGATGTTAGTTCACAGTGCCCATATCCAGTAATGTAACTGAAATTATTCCTGGAGTGAACTTTCTGTAACCCATCCACTCGTCAAGATTTCTTTTGAAGGGGGCCAGTGAGGTGCTCTGCTTGACAAGAATCAGAAGCTTATTCCAGATTATAGGCAGTCTTTGGGAGATGAACCTGTCCCGCCAGCATGTTTTGTTAATTGTGGTAATGAGGGTGTGATCTCTGGAGTGTGTGGAGTGGGGGGCATTGGGATTTCTTTAGGTGTAGCATTTCAAGTAGGGCTGGGTCAGACATGGCTTTGTAAGTCAAGCAGAGATCACCTCTAAGTAGACGATAAGAGACTGAGAACAGCTGAAGTTTCTTGAGTCTGTCCATGTAGGACATTTGTTTTAAGGCCTAGGATTCTTTTTGTGATGTACTTTTGTGGCCTCTCCAGCTGTTGTAGTTGTCTGGTTAGGTACATGCCAAATGGGGCATTATACTCAATGACTGATCTAATGAGGGATGAGTAGAGAGGGATGATGATTTCTTTCTTCCTGGATGAGAAACCTTTGGTTATAAGATGTGCCATGTAGAAGGACTTTTTGACAACAGTGGCACTGTGGTGGTCGAAGTTGAGGTGGCTGTCGACCTGGGTGCCCAGATCTCTTATTGCCCCTTCAGAGTTAAGTGGGCTCCCATCAACATGGTAATTCATGGTAACTGATTTTTTTTCAAAGCAAATGATAATGCATTTTTTGGCGTTAAGCTTCAGGCCATGGTTCCAACACCAGTCATTGTACTCAGAGAGGCCCTTTTGTAGGATGTCTGCATATCTTGGGGAGTTGATAATGCCTCCTAGCTTGCAGTCATCATCAAACCTGGTCAGCCAGAGTCCTTCTGTGTTGGCCTGGACTTCTGAGGAGTAAATGCCAAACAGGAGACGGCCCAGGACTAAGCCCTGTGGGACTCCACTCATTACTGATCGAAAGTCTGACTTGGAATCCTCAACTTTTACTCTGTGGGTCCTGTCTGTGAGCCAATTTGCAACCCACCTAGTGATGTAAGGATTGATGCTAAATTTGGTGAGTTTATCAATGATACCTGAGTGGGGAATGGTATCAAAGGCCTTAGCCACGTCAAGGTAGGCTGTATGCACTACCTTACCCTCATCTACAGCCTTGGTGACTGCCTCAAAAAAGTTAACCAGGTTCAGCAGGCAGGATCTTCCCTTCACAAAGCAAAACTGCGTGGGGTCAAGAGTTCTGAGATTGCCTATATCTTTGTTAAGCAGGTCCATGATGATGCGTTCCATAGCTTTGCATACCAGGCTCGTCAGGCTAATGGGGAAATAGTTCCCTGGGTCTGTAGTTGCTCCCCCTTTATGGAGTGGGATGACTGTCGCAGTGCACCATTCATTAGGGATATAGTCTGAGGTAAGGCTGTGACTGAACAGGACACACAGATGTTGTGCCAGTTCACTTTGTAGCTCATGTAGGATGCAGCCAGGGATATTATCAGGTCCCATGGATGTTGTATTCTTAGCTTTTGAAAATGTAGTTTTTACCTGTGCTGCAAAAATGGTGGGTACCAGGCTTTCATCTAGTATTGTAATAGGGCCCTGGGGGGGGCGGGGAGTAAAGTTGGCACTGAATCTGTCAGACAGTATGTTGGCTATATCTGTTGGCTCAGTATAGGAGGTGCCATTGTGCAATAACTCAGAGCAAATCTGGGTATTGCCTTTGAGGTTTTTGATATAGTTATAGAAGGCTGTTTAGTTGTTTTTGGTGTCAGCCGGAATTCTGCCTTCATAGATGGATTTAGAGGATTTGATAAGAGATCTCAACTTTTTGTTGAGACGGATAAGAGAGGTTTTCCAGTCTTGTGACTTCATTTTTTTCTGCAACAGTTTCTTCCTTCTGTTGTAGAGTTTTATTGATGGCTGGGGACCAACAGATTGGCTTCCATTTTTTGGAGGAGTGTGTCTTAGTTCTATTTGGTATAGCAAGGTCCATGCATTTGTGTACATGCTTGCACAGTGCATTGGTGTATAATTTGGCATGTCATGCAGCTATTTTTCATTGGCATGGGTGCTGAGAAGTTAGCCACCTCTGCTTTTAGGAGCCCAAAGTTGGCTTTAGAGAAGTTTTTCAGGGTGGTCACCTTTGTGGGAGGGGGTGTAGGTGAGATGGAGATTTCCATGGTGATCAGTTTGTGGTAAGATTTAACCAGGGAGGAAGTGACTATAGGTGTGGAGAAATGGTCTCCCATGTTGGTGATAACCAGGTCGAGGATGTTGCTTCCTCTAGTGGGAGTCAGAATGAGCTGGTCCAGGGCTTTGGAATTGCTAAATTCCAGAAAGCGTTGGGCCTGTACACTGTTACTTGAATAGTTTTCCCAGTTGATAGTAGGGTAGTTGAAGTCACCCAGTATGAGAGTACTGGGTTGGCCCTTGATAGATTCCAGGGTGCTTAGGAAGTTAACGTGTGAGTCTTGGGACATGTTTGTGGTTTTGTAGCAGACTATGACTTGTATCGCCATCTTACCCAGTGTTAGTTGTACCTGAAATATCTTGGATGCATTATGCTGGGCTACCAGTCTAGTGGTGTGTGTATCCTTTAAGAATATGGAGACGCCACCACCTTTGGAGCTTCTGGATGAATTTTGGGGCAGAAAGGTATGGAATGAGTTGTAGCCTGGTTGCCCAGGGGTGATTTTTGCCTCTTTAAATCAGGTCTCCATTACAGCACAGATGTCAACATTCTCCATTTTGAGGAGAGCTTCGAGCGAGTGCATCTTGGGATTTAGACTTCTTGCACTGAGCAGCATGACCCTCAGATTGCATTTGTTTGTAGCTGTTACTCTGGAATTTTGGTCTTTGGAACACTGCCTAAAAAAGGCACTATAGGGGTGGCAAGAGCCTTAGCCAGTACCCGGAATCCCATGGGTGACAGATGCAGGCCATTTCTGGCAAAGCATCGAGGTCTGTCGATCATGTTGTCCCAGGCAGACAGATACTGGATCCCTTTAGAATGACACCAGAAACTTAGCCAATTGTTGAAGTCAATCATTTTCTGCTTGTACTGTGGTATCATTCTGGGTGATGGTAAAATACTGATCAGGGCTAGGGTCATATCTGCCTGGGCCACATAATCTGAGAGTTTCATCATATCTCTTTTCATGTAGTCCATGGAGGTATGTCTCAGGTCATTCATACCCACATGGACAATGACTGAGTCATATTTGTACTTCTTGTGGAGTGTCCTGAGTGCATGTGTTATGTGGCTGATCCTGGGACCTGATAGACAACTGACTGTCACCTTCTCCTTGTTCAACCTAGTGAGTGGGACATCAGTGTGCCTCACAATTGAGTATCCTATGATTAGTACATTGGGCAAAGTGTTTTGCCTTAAGGGCTTGGGTTGAGAGGCACACTGTGGTGGTGAGCTATGTGTTCTGGGGTCAGTGTTGTGGTGGTATAGTGCATTTCTGCCTCTGGGGTCTCTGTTGTTTGGGTAAATCTTTTTTGTGAGCCTCCACGAAGGTGGTTGGATGTTTTTTTGTTTCTATGTGTGGGTTGAGATGGTTGGTGTTCTGGAGGGCTGTGTGTTCTATGTAGTGAGTTACAGGTGTTGACCTTCTCCTCTTGACCAGCTTGTCCGATCTTGGTTGGAGCATGCACTGCTTCCATTTTGGTGATATAAGTGCATTTATTGCAGGTATGAGTGTTGGGAGATAAGAGGAGAGGGTTGTATGTGTACATTTGACAGTTGCCATACTGTCTCAGAATGCCCAAGTGCACCAGGTTAGCAGGAGAAAGCACAGGAAATTGCCCTACAATCATACCAGGAGGGGTGGTCATAACTATTAAGTACTGGTGTTGTTACTGTGTAGGAACAGCTAGTGCTGATAGCACCTAAGTGTGCTACAATAAATGCTACAAAAGCTTCTTAAAGTGCTAGCCAATTATGCTAATTGAAGTGCAAGAAGTAAAAGAACAAGCTCATTCTAAGGGGAAAATTGAAGAGAAAACTTTCTGGCACTGGTAGTAGTTTACCTCAGCTGAGCACTGCTGCATGGTGCACAAACACGGACCTTTAATCTAGAAAGTTGCAAGGGATGAAAAAATGCCCAAATGGCCAATAAACTACAATTTCTGGACCAGAAACCACTCCTCTTGTGGTAGATAGACTACCTAGTGCTTACCACTCCCACTGATAAGCTAGGAGGCTTCTCTCCTACACAAAAAGGTCTGAGGGGGGCTCAGAAACTTACAAAACAGTCCTGGATACAGCAAATCTGTATCTGGACTAGACTAGTTACAGGAAAGGCATGAAACAAGCTTAGAGCTTTTTTTTTTGCAGAAAAGCAGTTAGAACAGTAACAAAAACACTTTAAATGCAGTACAAGCTAGCACATTTGAGTATGTAGCAATATTAAGGCAATTACAGTTTAAATAAATGCACATAAATTAAAAAAATGACAAAAAACAAGTGCAGAGAGCAGTAGATTATGAAAATATCAAAATAGAGGCATTTAGAGTATCGCTTTTCTGCTTCTTGTTGCTCTTGTAGTCTGCAGGATGCCAAAACTAGATCCGCGGAGCTTAAACAAGTGCAAACCCACGTATATATGGGCTTTTAAACCAGAAAGTTGAAATAGACTGAAAAACTGCCCAAACTGCCAATAAACTACAATTTCTGGGCCAGAAACTACTCCTCCTGTAGTAGATAGGCTACCTAGTACTTACCATCCCCACTGATAAGCTAGAAGGCTTCCTTTCAACACAGAAAATTCTGGGGGGGGGGAGGAGCTTAGAAACTTACAAAACAGTCCAGGATACAGCTAATCTGTATCTGGAACAGACTAGTTACAAGAAAGGCAGGAAACAAGCTTAGAACTTTTTTTTTTTTTGCAGAAAAGCAGTTAAAACAGTAGCAAAAACACTTTAAATGCAGTACAAGCTAGCACACTTGAGTATGTAGCAGTATTGACAAATACAGTTTAAATAAATGTAGATAAATTAAAAACAACAAAAAACAAGTGCAGAGAGCAGTAAGTTATGAAAAATCAAAATGGAGGCACCAAATGCAAAATAAGAGCACTTGAACACTTAAAAGCACACAAAACCGCAAATTAAGGTAATAAAATAGAAGACAGTTATGTAAGAGCAGCTCAAGAAAGTATATATATATATATATATATATATATATATATATATATATATATATATATATATATATATTTTTTTTTTTTTTGTGAAGAGGGAGAAACAGAGCAGATTAAGATACTATAGGGGATGCCCTTCCCAAGTGCTCTCTCTGTACACAGCAGAGGAGATGGTACTGGTAGGAGTGTCTGAAATCAAAATATGATCTCACTGTACTCAGCTGAATGAGCAAATGAGATAGGCCCAGGAGGAGTGTCCAAAAACAGATTTACAGGAGTGGTGGGAAATTCCAAAGCCACCGACATTAACACCACAACAGGAATGGGGGGGGGGGGGATAGAGAGCACAATATTCAATGAAACAAATATCTACAAATATCTAATCTTAAATAAACACAGTGCAGAGAAAGTATACTTAAATCAGCTTGTGTGTCCAACTGATTTTTGCAGGCAATTCTCAGCAGCCAACAGCTCAGATGATGAGCAGAAATGATACAAAGAAATGTGACCAACACAGATTATAATGCAAACAGAAACCCCCATGCTAAGAGTTATCACAGAATTTCAAAAGCAGTCTAACAACTTTCAATGAATGCAGATGGCTACACTTTTTCACACTTCAAGCAACTAACTGCAGAGAGACAGAGAGAACAATATACAATGAAAAAAATATCTACAAATATTTAATTTTAAATAAACACAGTGCAGAGAAAGTATACTTAAATCAGCTTGTGTGTCCAGCTGATTTTTGCAGGCAAATCTCAGCAGCCAACAGCTCAGATGATGAGCAGAAATGATTAATGATAACATAATTCACATCAACTGTTGTGTACAGAGAGAGAGAGAGAGAGGTGTGCATGTCACATACAGGAGTATTGAACAGTGGGGTCTATATTATCAAGCCGAAAGCTGTTTACAGTGAATACGGCAACATCGAACTATAAACCCCTAAATCCCACTAACGGGAACGTGCAGGTCACCGATTTTTTTCCTAGGTGAAAAAGTCTGTGTACCGACCAAACACAACAGACAACCTAAATCATTACAAAGGTGGGGCGCTTCGCCCCTCACACCTCCCCTGACTAAATATACCAACTCTGAGATTGCACTACCGTGGGGTAAATGGCAATTTCACTGCAATGGCCAGGCTATTTTTTTTCCCTAGGGAAAAAATCAGTGACCTGGCCATTTGTGTTAGTGGGATTTCTTGGTTTATTGTTCAGTGTTGCCATATTCATTGTAAACAGCTTTTGGCAAGATAATACAGACCCAAACAGTGATGTGGTAGGTGACAGTGACCAATGTTATGCACTGGAGTGCCACCCATGCATTCCTGACTGTTTATATCCAGGTCATTACATGCAAGTCTTGTGTTTATATCACTGACAAGTTCTTGTGATGTGCTTACAGTATAATACATGACTATGCAGATTCTACATATACAAATTAAACATACCTGTATGAATAGCTCTTGTAACATACGTTTACTCAATTCAGTACATTTAGATGTGTGTGGATCCAAATCCATTCAGTAAAAACCTCATGAAAAACCCAGCCAAGATGGAGTTTTCACTGCGATAGCTTAAACCTTCTGTAATGGAGGTTCATGGGATATATGCAAATGAACCCTTAAAGACATCAACTGTTTCAGTTACATGGCTTCTGAATGCTTATGACATTTTTACATTTTAAATCTTTATGATTACATTCAGGCCAGTAACGACAGATCCCTCTAGCTGTGGGCATGCATGTTTTGGCCTTTTTATTGATCTCATCAACACGTTATAAGTAGATAGTGGATAGTTAAACTATAATTCAACTCTAACACTAGATTGCATGAACCATATGTTTTACTCCCTGGACAGGATGATATATGAAAGTAAGGACAGCCATCCATGTTCATCGTTACTGGCAATTCTAAACAGAAATCACACTGTAAACATGGGCCCCATTCACGACTTCTGCTACACAAGTTCCTGTAGCATCCAAGCTGATAATTTAACTGAGCATGCCACAGTCACATTGAGGGCTTTATCTCTGTAATTCATGAACCTGGCTTCAATTACTTGATCTTCATTAAAGCATGTATATGTTTCAATATTTTCCACACTGAAAATTGGAACCTTAGCAAACAACCATGCTAAGAGCAAGTAAAATGGGATTCCTTCAAAAACAAAAAGTTGTTTTTTTATAAATAAGACAAGAAACCGCGGTGGTGTAGTGGTAGCATTGTTGCCTCACAGCAAGAGGTTCGCTTGTTCGATTCTCGGCTGGAGTGCCTTTTGTGTGGAGTCTGCATGTTCTCCCTGCAGTCAAGTGGCCTCCGAAAGACATGGGTGTACCTTCGCTGAAGGTTGGCAACTTGGCACCATAAAAAAAAATCTACTGCCACTCATTAGCGGACCGGAGTTCTGCTGTGGTGACCCCTAACTGGGAAAAGACAAACAACAACACGACAAGACTAAGCCAGATATTTGTATCATATTGATTTCAGTAGCCGGTATCTGTGGTGACTGCTTATCTATCTTGGGCATCCCTTACAGATGTCACATCTTATTGCTTGTTTCTTTTAGAAAAAGACTTGACGTGAGCTTTACTGGATTAAAAAAGCTGGATGATGTCAATATCATGTGCCTTTCTCTTACATCCCATTCCCAAGAAAGGGTAAACTGCACATGCAACATAATGAAAATGCATAGAAAAACAGGCATCTGAAAGTTCAAAACACAACCTGCTTTCTTCCAGCTCTGTTCTACAGAGGAGTGTCTATGATGGGTCATGTGAGTGTATTTTCCTTTATTTGATCAACTACATTTTTCCTGATGGAAGAGTCTTCCATTTGTTATATATGAAGATAATTTGAGTTGTGTGCATCTTTGAGTACTGTCACTGTGTCTAAAATACCCTGCTTTGACTTATTACATATCTAATAATAATGTTCCATCACAGTATCTCATATCTTTTCTGTGCATGTCTGTGTGCAGAATGTTTCCTTTATTATGTTCCTTTATTATTAATTTATGATTATCCTAGGGATAAGGGTAGCTTCAACATCCCCAGTCACATTTCCATGGTTATATATTGTGTGCAACTTGTCTGGGAGAGAATTCGATGCACTAGGTAGAGTTCAATGGCGTTTTAAAAACTGCTAGATGTCATTTTGGTTTGAATCAATCTTATTTTTTTTTTGTCTTGAAAAGCACCACTAAGTTTTTGTCGACCTTTCACCACAAATAGTAAGCTTTTGGTGGCTCTATATTGGTTTAGAAGGATTACAAAAATAGCTGACCTGCCATATCCCAGGATGGTTAGCTGCTATAATGTGTATAATTAAATGAGTGTGACTGTACTAATACTAAAGTGATCAGTAAAAAGGTCACAAAAAAGGGGAAAAAAACTTAAGGAGAAACAGCAAAAATTCCCAAGCAAACAACAGTATGACAAAATTTGAGCATTAAATTTCCTTTGAAGATGTCCCATAGGGAATACACAATTGAACATGTAAGGCTATGCAAGTATTCCAGCGAAATGGTTTCTAAATGCCCATTGATTTATTTTTTTCCTTTTTCTCCACCTTTATTGGTACATCCATGCCAATAAGACAAAGTCATACAAGCTGTAGACATAGCATGCTTGCCCTTCATATTGGCCTTTCAGTAAATTCTAAATATACATAAGACTAAATGTATATTGAATATCATGTGATTATTGTTATTTAACAGCTGGTAAATTAGTAAATTGTATAGATTCATCTTGATTGGCTCTTGCATGCCTTTGTTGCAATGCCAGTGTAGTAAGTCTAGCTAGCTCAGAAGCACCCCAAAAACACATGGTATCAGTGTGAGTCAAGTCAAACTCACAGTTTGACATTATGTCAGCCAGATGAAGAAATTAAAAAAACACAGCCCACTTAAACAGTTTACATTCACAACAACTATTCGGCAAATGGATAAAAGGAAAAAATAAAGTGTTGAATGGAAAACGTCTTACACTGAAACACCAAGTGAAATTTAAAAGTTAAAGGATCACAACATTTTACATAACAGACAGAATTCAGCACAGTTTGAGCAGAAATCCACCATATAGACAAAAACATCAACAAAGCACTGTGAACAACTAAAATGAGCAAACAAATAAACAATAGAAAGACAAAGAAGCAATTAATCCAAAGAATTACCTAGCAGCTGTATGTTTTACAAATGTCCTTGCTAAGTAATCTGACAAAATGTTTATGTATTCTGTAATGTTTCAGTCTACCCAACTGCCAAGGACTAGTAGCCATTGTCAATATGTACTCTATCATCTTTGACTAATTGTTTATTCTTATGTGAATATATTTTTTTCTGTACATACTATTGTGTGTTTTGGTTTTGTAATATCATAATCATTTAAATTGTAATTCATTGTAACTCTAATTCTTGGAGCTTTTCTCCCAGGGCCTCCAATGAAAACGGGCCCTTTATTGGCTCAGTAGATTACCCCGGTCATCAAACTTAAATAAATAAAATAAATAAATGAACTGCCTAAAAGTTCAAACATAACTCCCATCTTCTATGCCTATAACTAGTCGCAAAAGTACAATGCTCTGAAATCTATAATCATAAGAAAGATCTATAACGGATGAGCAAGTCACATTATACTCTGTCAATGGCCTTTCATATGTCACAAGCAGCAGAGAAAAATGTAAAATCACTTAATGAAAAGTTTTTAAGAATTAGTCCAACCACTTTCATTGCCTTAGTTTTAGGTATTGCTCGATGGACATATACTTATTCATAAATGGTAATAATAAGAAGAACAAACATTTTAATTTAATGAAGGATGAGTTTGAAATAATGAAGGAGTTAAGAAATAGTGATAAGATCAGAGTGATGAAGCCAGATAAAGTTGGGGGGGGTTGTTTTATATAGAAAAATGGATTATATTAATCAATTTTTCTTGAAATTTTGTATGACACAGATAAATATCAGGAGGTGTCTAGGAATGACATTTATTTATCCCATAGAAAAATTCAATTATTACTGGAAGATGCTTTATTTCAAAAAGTTATATCTGAAGCAATGGATGAGTTTCTACAATTTAACCACCTACTCATTCCAGTGGCATTCGGTATACCTAAAGTTCATAACTCTGTTTCTCAACCACCATTTAGAGTTGTCATATCAGCACAAAATGGGCCCACTTATTCAAAAGGTGTGTTTATAGATATGGTGCTTAAAAACTCTATTGCTTTTGTTGACTACATACTTAAAGATTCATGGGACAGGTTGTCAAAAATTTGAACAAGTTGGTTCAATGATGAATGCTGTTTTTCTACAATAGATATTATAGACCTTTTTACATAAATTCCACACCATCAGGGGTTAACTTTGTTTCGTGAAGCCATCAAAGTCTCACGAGACTGGATGAGACTTTAATTAATTTTATTATGATGGCTATGGAGTTAATTTTGGATAGCAACTACTTTACATTTGAGCTGTTTATTTTAAACAATTGAAGAGGGTACCGATGGGTGCAAGTTGTGCATACATCTTTGCCAATTTGGTTCTTTATGCCTGGGAGGCTAATTATGTATTTAGCTCTGAATTTTTAAAGCTATGGGTGGGTTATTTCCACCTTTTTGGATGATATTATTATTATATGGACGGAAAAATCAGAACAAAAAATAATTATTTTTAGACTACTCAAATAATATTTCATCATTTTTTAAGTTTACTGCAAATTCTCTGAAGACACTATTGGCTATTTGCATGTCACACTGATTAAGGACAAATTTAATAGGAAATTTTCCACAAAAGTGTATAGCAAAGAGACATTTTCCAATAATTATTTAGATTTTCAGAGTAACTAGCCAGGACACATGAAAAGGAACATTCTTAAAGGACAGCTTCTGAGGGCTGCCAGAATGTGTTCTGATATGGACATCTTTGAGGTAGAAGTTTGTAATATAGCTGGAATGTCTTTAGACAGAGGCTACTCAAAAAAATAGTACAGGACTTGTGTGAAGAGAAGAAGTCTGAGTGGGCAGCCAAATGCAAGCCCCTGTTAGGTGACAAAAGTGGTTTAAATAAAGGCAAATAAATGTTTAAGGGTAAGCAGAATTTTAATAGGGGGGATGGTGATCCCATTTGGATTTGGCTCTAAATAAATTAAGAACATTACTAGCAAAAATTGGACTATTTTTAGGGGGAATACAGGAATATTGAACTTTGTAGGTATGGAACCACAGTTTATATGTAAAACTGGTAGAAAATATAAGTCCTCTTTTGAACAAAATCTAATAAGGTTCCCCACTGCATTTTGGGGAACAAATAGTTGTGGTGCCTGTAGGCAATGTCCCTACATTTTAAATGAGCAAATTATTGCTCCTTAGGGAATACCACTTGAGGTTAAATTGAAAACCGGGAACTGCAACACCAGGGGGATAGTTTATATTGTTGTGTGCGAGCTTTGTGGACATTATTATGTAGGCAAGACTGAAAGACAGCTAAGAAAGAGAATATACGAACATTTATATGCCATACAAAAAGCAAACAATAACAATGCCCAATTTAGGCACTGTATAGAATGTCATGACTTTGCCAGTTTTAAGTTTGGTATATTGCATGTTGTAACTAAAAACCCTAGAGGGGGATGTTGGGCATTAGCATTAGAATTAAAAGAATTATAATAGCAGACTCCCCAGGTAAAAATGAATGTTTATCCATGCTCCTCATCCTAAAGAAGAGGGATTTAGTGTTGTAAGATTAAACAAAAAACATCTTTATAAGATTTGGCAAAAAAACATGGGAAAGTATTTTTTATTAGTTTTTCTCAGCTTATTTAAGTGATCTTTATGGAAGGCAATGGGTAAGCATATGGTGTGTGTGCAATGATTTAAGGTATTGTATTTTTCAAATGTTTTACAACTAGTTACTAGTTTTAGTGTATTTATAGCACTGTCAATGATTATTTATTCAAGAGAGGATGAAAAATGCAACAAAGTTGTGTGATTTAAAACATTTTATATCTTGATACACAGCATGTATATATTTTTGAATATATTCCACATTTTTAACAGTCTGATAAAAAAGCGGGAGCAGTATCTATGTGTTTTTAAGTGAGGGAATTTTAATTAGCCAAATGAATTAATTGAATGGATTAATGTATAATGGATGTGCCACAATGCATTGTTTGTTCAGATAAAGCCCCATATTGAGTGCATAGGGATAAAAGCGCTTGATAATGATTTTTACTGTGTTTGGATATTTAATAATAAAGTCTGTATTATGTATTAGCTTGGACATCAGTGGTTGGTTTGTAAACAATAGTGTGGCTTGGAGGTCTGCATTTTATTTGGTTTATTTGAGCTATTTTTTTTCTGGTTTGTGGTTTTCATACCAACATTTTTATTTATTTATTTATTTATTTGTTTATTTATTTATTTATTTGACATTTGTTAACTGGGTTGGTCCAACTGAGCCAAAAGCACATTTTCAGTGGAGACCAGAGGAAAAAAGCTCCAGCACAATAACAGCAATTATGAATGTATATTTAAGATATAAAATAAACATTAAGAGGCTGGTGACATGATGTAAACAAAGATAAGATATAAGTTGTTACATAGCATGGCAAATACAATGAAATACAAAACTGAAACATAACTTAAGATATATGTTGTTACAAATCAGATTCCTACATAATCTCAATGTTACCTGACCATAATATAACAATATCATCCAAATATCTTAAATATAGGCAGCAATGCCTGTGGAAATTAATGGAAAAAATGCATTTTCTTTCCCAACATAGCATAACTGAATTGGCTTAGATGGGTGCACAAATTCCACCCATCGCAATCACTTTAATTTGTTTAAACAACTCACCTTCAAAAAAGAGGTAATTATTCATAATACTGTTTCTACACTTTTCCTAAACAAATTTATATCACTAGCAGATAGAAAATCAAATTTCAAAAGGCTTTCCTTAAACATTTCTAAACCTTTCACTTGGAGAATAAACCTGCTACATTGACAGTTAAGTAAATCAACTCTTCATTATATAGTTCAGGTTTAAATCTAGCTAAAATATCTCAGGATGCTATAATAAAGGCTCAATTCATCCAAAAATTGGTTTTAACTTTTTGTCAACATAATGGGCAAAAAAGTATGTTTTGGAGCCTTGTATGGCAACATTTGGTCCTTATTGTCAAAAATCTCTATCCTTTACCTTTATCAGGCTTTATCACCCTTTATGTTTTGTCATCTATCAACTGCTTTAGAAGATATCTTTTCACTTTTTTAAACTTTGTTGTGTTTGTAACCCACTATATCTGCATGAAATTTGTAAAATTATGAAATGCATATCTTTTCAAACGTGAATCACAGGATGTTGTGGGGGATAGCGTTTTACTTTTCATTAAAATATAAATTCAAATTTAATTTCCTAGAAAAAGCTTATATTCTAATATTGTATCTACTATTTCAAATTTCTTAATAGAAATAAAGGAAAAGATGTTTTCGAATAATCCATGTCAATATAAATTGCACTGTAGTTATAAATCCTTTCAAAAACTGGCAATTCCTTTTTCTTCAGATGTTAAATGTCTTCAAGGAACTTGGCATTCATTGATCTATGCCATCAAAGATAATCTCTAAAGTCCTGATTTCCCTGCCATGTTTCCTTTCTTTCAGTCCCCATGATAAAAACTTGCAAACCCTCCTGCTCTGTACAACCAATAGCCTGCTTTTCTCAATAGTTTTTTTTCCATATTGAAGATATTTTGAAGATGGGTGGTATCTCGTATCTGTCAGAGACTGAGTCTGAGACCATCTCCTGAGTCTTTGCACATAGTCAAGGTGCCTCTCTTAGGCCTTACCCTTTCCACCTCTTATTGCTTTTCAGGTCACGGCTGAAAAAGTTCTCTGGACCAGTCTATCTACCTGGTTATCAGACAGTAAATAAAATAGAATATACCACTGTTGCCGCAAGCTTTTTTAAATATCTCCTGTCTCAATCTGATTTCTAAAATTTATTGATTCAAGGAGAGCACCTTCTAACTTTCTCGGAAGGCCTACCAACTCTTTAACTTTGGTCTTTCTTTCAAAATCATACTACCACAAATCCTCCTTAGCTGTTATATTTCCCTACTAGTTTACATTTATAGAATTCCACCAAATCTTTGTTTATCTGATTCAAAAATGGATTTTGACTTACTACTTCCTCTACTGCCATCCTAAATTTGTGTATCCTATATTTTCTCTTCCATGACTAGTTTCATAAATATCTGTGAATGTTCTCTTTATAGTAAATTGCCAGTCTGCTATGGTTAATCCTCATAATACATTTGGACTGGCCCAATACGCATAATTTTCCATCCAATATCACCCATTTATTATGGCATCCCACCTCTCAGCAATCAGTACACTACTTTACTTTTCCTCCTACTGTATAAAGGATCATCATGTCTCTTTTGAATAGTCTTTTTTCCATATATCCATCCATTCCTCTAATCACAACTCACTAAACAATGTTCTCCTTTACTGGGAATGTGGTCTTCTTCCACTAAATCTTACTTTCATTTCAGGGTCTCAGGTAACACTAAAGTCCTATCCATCTATTTTCATTCACACTTTTTTATTTTAATTCTGTTTATAATAATATAAAGCAATGCTTAATGAAATGGTCATAATTATAATTATGACTGGAGATTTGAGTTATTTATTACTAGTCTTACACAGAGTCTCATAAGTTCCATTGTAGCCTCATACTGAAAATATATGGCTCCTTTCATCCCATCTCTTAACCTTAAATTTTATCATTGCCCTCAGGTTCATCTCTGACACAGTTATTGGTCTTCTCTTGCCTTTGGCCTTAACTGTGTGTCTATAACACCTCAAACTGTTTCCTCTGTAACTGTTGGCATTTTTCACTTTCAAGTCGATGAGTAGATATCTTTGTTTATATGGCTTGATACCATTTACATTCTGCGATGCAGTAGTTGTACACTTACCCCTATAAGATTTGTATTCTACCACTCCAACAAATCTCCTTTTTTCAGTCAAACTTCCAAGTATTTCTGGGATGCAAGCTTCTAGTTCTCTTCATTGTATCACAGAGATCTGATGACACAGGTGAATTCTAACCTGACTAGTCCATGGAGTAAAATCATACTTTCTTCATACGTGACCCTCATGCCTTTATTTAATATAATATGAATGTATATTTACCATTTTTCCAATACACCATAGCAAACCTTGTCTATTCTTAAAATTGGTAAGATTCTTTCTGCCCTTCCCTGATAAGGGGTCTGCTGTAACTGGAAGATGGAAAAAAATCACCTTTGTGTCAGTCCACCTGTAAAGCCACTGCATAACCACACTTATAACAAAGCCATAATTTCTGTCCAGAACTAAGTGATACCATATCTAACTACCTCATATTTTATTACCAAGAAGATTAATTCTGCCTTAAATGCATCCTAGATGGGATATCACATTGTCAGAAGATTCCTATTTTTCATAGTGATAGATTGTGATATTGTATTCTGAGCAACAGTGAACATCAATGCATTACTGCCAGTGTTTTCAAGTGTAGGTTTAAATTGCATGTAACAAATTAGATCTCTCATTTTAAAAAAATATTGTATCCAGTAAAGATTAGACAGGTCTATCATATTGCCATAGATCATGTAACTACCACCCCTTTTCTTGCATGTATCTTTTTTGTATGCACAAAGAACACATCAGATACAATGATGTATTTGTTGTGTATAAACAAACACATCTGATACAATAATATATTTAGGACAAAGCCTTTCCCTTACTACCTTTGCTTAGTTCATGGGACTTTGGTATGATACTCATTCACCATGGCATTTTCCAGATAGCCATTATGTTGCACATTCAAATAGGTGAGGCAATGTCTCCATCTGTGCTGCTTCTTTGCATCATTTTTGCCAAAAAGACTCAAAGTAAGTGAGATAGACATGGAGAGAACGGGAACCACATCATTTCTTTCCCTCATCATGCTTTGTAATCTGTATTCCAAAGAATGGCAAGTTATGGTATGACTTTCTTATGGACACTTATTAATACAAACAGACCATGGAGTATGTTAGATGATGCAGTACAAAAGTGTATAACATATAGAAGGAAAACATTTAAGGGAGCAGCGGAGATAAAAGACTTTTTGTGGAAACTAAAGGTAAACACATTACCACTAAATTGACAAATGAAATATAAAATAAAGGAACAGCGGTCGTGTAATATACATATGGTCGAGGAAACAAGAGATCATGCTTTTATTGAACACAGTTGAATTCAATTTATTAGAAAAAATGTTTTTGAGGTATATAATGTCAATCAATTATATACCATAAAGACAATCCTGGGGATTCATTAACATATACACTTTGCAATGGAGCTAAAATTAACATTCATCTTTGTGTGATGCACAACATTTCCAATCAAATATGCAAGAAGTGAAAGCATACCACATAACGAGCAGCCTCAGTTGAAGTCCACAACAAAGATTCTAGGCCATATTGAGGCAAGGTAAGGCTCTTGTATACAATGCAAGCAACAGAGTACACACAATAAACCTGAGCTATAGAAGGGAGTGGCACTACATAACGACAGATAGGCCAGTCAGAGATACATAAAAACAAGGGGAAGCCTACCGATAAGTGGCCAAGGGAATCTGATATTGTTAAACAGTGCAGTAAGTGCATTAATGGATATGTGGAACATCACTGGAATTATCATTCACATCAAGAAAGACAAAACAGTCAGTAAATGTTCAGAAGAAAAAAAAATGTGTTGATGGAAAAGTCTTGTAAGTAACAAAAATATAGAAATTTCCATTGGGATGTGTATCAAACTACCAATGCAGGAATACTAGAAAAGCAAATACATGAATGTGTAGATAAATGAAAAAAAAAAAAAAAACAAGGAACATATGGATAATAAATAAATAAATAAATAAATAAATAAATATGTTTGTAGAACAGCCAGTGTGGGCTGTCAATCAGACAACATATATGTGTTAATCACAACTCACAATTTAATGTGTCCAGAAGTCATTCATAGGTTCATAGGTGTGTACTAGGCTAATCAACCTGAAGCCTTTACAAGCCTGCCCCCAAAAACATCACTCAGGCACTGTGCCACCCGATGTTAGTTCACAGTGCCCATATCCAGTAATGTAACTGAAATGATCCCTGGAGTGAACTTTCTGTAACCATTCCACTCGTCAAGATTTCTTTTGAAGGGGGGCAGTGAGGTGCTCTGCTTGACAAGAATCAGAAGCTCATTCCAGATTATGGGCAGTCTTTGGGAGATGAACCTGTCCCACCAGCATGTTTTGTTAATTGTGGTAATGTGGGTGTGATCTCTGGAGTGTGTGGAGTGGGGGGGGGGTTGGGATTTCTTTAGGTGTAACATTTCAAGTAGGGCTGGGTCGGACAAGGCTTTGTAAGTCAAGCAGAGATCACCTCTAAGTAGACGATAAGAGACTGAGAATAGCTGAAGTTTCTTGAGTCTGTCCATGTAGGACATTTGTTTTAAGGCCTAGGATTCTTTTTGTGATGTACTTTTGTGGCCTCTCCAGCTGTTGTAGTTGTCTGGTTAGGTACATGCCAAATGGGGCATTATACTCAATGACTGATCTAATGAGGGATGAGTAGAGAGGGATGATGACTTCTTTCTTCCTGGATAAGAAACCTTTGGTTATAAGATGTGCCATGTAGAAGGACTTTTTGACAACTGTGGTGGTCGAAGTTGAGGCGGCTGTCGACCTGGATGCCCAGATCTCTTATTGCCCCTTCAGAGTTAAGTGGGCTCCCATCAACATGGTAATTCATGGTAACTGATTTTTTTTCAAAGCAAATGATAATGCATTTTTTGGCGTTAAGCTTCAGGCCATGGTTCCAACACCAGTCATTGGACTCAGAGAGGCCCTTTTGTAGGATGTCTGCATATCTTGGGGAGTTGATAATGCCTCCTAGCTTGCAGTCATCATCAAACCTGGTCAGCCAGAGTCCTTCTGTGTTGGCCTGGACTTCTGAGGAGTAAATGCCAAACAGGAGAGGGCCAGGACTAAGCCCTGTGGGACTCCACTCATTACTGATCGACAGTCTGACTTGGAATCCTCAACTTTTACTCTGTGGGTCCTGTCTGTGAGCCAATTTGCAACCCACCTAGTGATGTAAGGATTGATGCTAAATTTGGTGAGTTTATCAATGATACCTGAGTGGGGAATGGTATCAAAGGCCTTAGCCAGGTCAAGGTAGGCTGTATGCACTGCCTTACCCTCATCTACAGCCTTGGTGACTGCCTCAAAAAAGTTAACCAGGTTCAGCAGGCAGGATCTTCCCTTCACAAAGCAAAACTGCATGGGGTCAAGAGTTCTGAGATTGCCTATATCTTTGTTAAGCAGGTCCATGATGATGCGTTCCATAGCTTTGCATATCAGGCTTGTCAGGCTAATGGGGAAATAGTTCCCTGGGTCTGTAGTTGCTCCCCCTTTATGGAGTGGGATGACTGTCACAGTGCACCATTCATTAGGGATATAGTCTGAGGTAAGGCTGTGACTGAACAGGGCACACAGATGTTGTGCCAGTTCACTTTGTAGCTCATGTAGGATGCAGCCAGGGATATTATCAGGTCCCATGGATGCTGTATTCTTAGCTTTTGAAAATGTAGCTTTTACCTGTGCTGCAAAAATAGTGGGTACCAGGCTTTCATCTAGTATTGTAATAGGGCCCTTGGGGGGGGGGGGGGAGTAAAGTTGGCACTGAATCTGTCAGACAGTATGTTGGCTATATCTGTTGGCTCAGTATAGGAGGTGCCATTGTGCAATAACTCAGAGCAAATCTGGGTATTGCCTTTGAGGTTTTTGATATAGTTATAGAAGGCTGTTTAGTTGTTTTTGGTGTCAGCCGGAATTCTGCCTTCATAGATGGATTTAGAGGATTTGATAAGAGATCTCAACTTTTTGTTGAGACGGATAAGAGAGGTTTTCCAGTCTTGTGACTTCATTTTTTCTGCAACAGTTTCTTCCTTCTGTTGTAGAGTTTTATTGATGGCTGGGGACCAACAGATTGGCTTCCATTTTTTTGGAGGAGTGTGTCTTAGTTCTATTTGGTATAGCAAGGTCCATGCATTTGTGTACATGCTTGTACAGTGCATTGGTGTATGATTTGGCAGTCATGCAGCTATTTTTCATTGGCATGGGTGCTGAGAAGTTAGCCACCTCTGCTTTTAGGAGCCCAAAGTTGGCTTTAGAGAATTTTTTCAGGGTGGTCACCTTTGTGGGAGGGGGTGTAGGTGAGATAAAGATTTCCATGGTGATCAGTTTGTGGTAAGATTTAACCAGGGAGGAAGTGACTATAGGTGTGGAGAAATGGTCTTCCATGTTGGTGATAACCAGGTCGAGGATGTTGCTTCCTCTAGTGGGAGTCAGAATGAGCTGGTCCAGGGCATTGGAATTGCTAAATTCCACAAAGCGTTGGGCCTGTACACTGTTACTTGAATAGTTTTCCCAGTTGATGGAAGGGTAGTTGAAGTCACCCAGTATGAGAGTATTGGGTTGGCCCTTGATAGATTCCAGGGTGCTTAGGAAGTTGACGCGTGAGTCTAGGGACATGTTTGTGGTTTTGTAGCAGACTATGACTTGTATCGCCATCTTACCCAGTGTTAGTTGTACCTGAAATATCTTGGATGCATTATGCTGGGCTACCAGTCTAGTGGTGTGTGTATCCTTTAAGAATATGGAGACACCACTACCTTTGGAGCTTCTGGATGAATTCTGAGGCAGAAAGGTATGGAATGAGTTGTAGCCTGGTTGCCCAGGGGTGATTTTTGCCTCTTTAAATCAGGTCTACGTTACAGCACAGATGTCAACATTCTGCATTTTGAGGAGAGCTTCGAGCGAGTGCATCTTGAGATTTAGACTTCTAGCACTGAGCAGCATGACCCTCAGATTGCATTTGTTTGTAGCTGTTACTCTGGAATTTTGGTCTTTGGAACACTGCCTAAAAAAGGCACTATAGGGGTGGCAAGAGCCTTAGCCAGTACCCGGAATCCCAGGGGTGACAGATGTAGGCCATTTCTGGCAAAGCATCGAGGTCTGTTGATCATGTTGTCCCAGGCAGACAGATACTGGATCCCTTTAGAATGACACCAGAAACTTAGCCAATTGTTGAAGTCAGTCATTTTCTGCTTGTACTGTGGTATCATTCTGGGTGATGGTAAAATACTGATCAGGGCTAGGGTCATATCTGCCTGGGCCACATAATCCGAGAGTTTCATCATATCTCTTTTCATGTAGTCCAGGGAGGTATGTCTCAGGTCATTCTCACCCACATGGACAATGACTGAGTCATATTTGTACTTCTTGTGGAGTGTCCTGAGTGCATGTGTTATGTGGCTGATCCTGGGACCTGATAGACAACTGACTGTCACCTTCTCCTTGTTCAACCTAGTGAGTGGGACATCAGTGTGCTTCACAATTGAGTATCCTATGATTAGTACATTGGGCAAAGTGTTTTGCCTTAAGGGCTTGGGTTGAGAGGCACACTGTGGTGGTGAGCTATGTGTTCTGGGGTCAGTGTTGTGTTGTGGTGGTATAGTGCATTTCTGCCTCTGGGGTCTCTGTTGTTTGGGTAAATCTTTTTTGAGAGCCTCCACGAAGGTGGGTGGATGTCTTTTTGTTTCTATGTGTGGGTTGTGATGGTTGGTGTTCTGGAGGGCTGTGTGTTCTATGTAGTGAGTTACAGGTGTTGACCTTCTCCTGTTGACCAGCTTGTCCGGTCTTGGTTGGAGCATGCACTGCTTCCATTTTGGTGATATAAGTACATTTATTGTGGGTATGAGTGTTGGGAGATAAGAGGAGAGGGTTGTATGTGTACATCTGACAGTTGCCATACTGTCTCAGAATGCCCAAGTGCACCAGGTTAGCAGGAGAAAGCACAGGAAATTGCCCTACAATCATACCAGGAGGGGTGGTCATAACTAATAAGTACTGGTGTTGTTACTGTGTAGGAACAGCTAGTGCTGATAGCACCTAAGTGTGCTACAATAAATGCTACAAAAGCTTCTTAAAGTGCTAGCCAATTATGCTAATTGAAGTGCAAGAAGTAAAAGAACAAGCTTGTTCTAAGGGGAAAATTGAAGAGAAAACTTTCTGGCACTGGTAATAGTTTACCTCAGCTGAGCACTGCTGCATGGTGTACAAACACGGACCTTTAATCTAGAAAGTTGCAATGGATGAAAAAATTCCCAAATGGCCAATAAACTACAATTTCTGGACCAGAAACCACTCCTCTTGTGGTAGATAGACTACCTAGTGCTTACCACTCCCACTGATAAGCTAGGAGGCTTCTCTCCTACACAGAAAGGTCTGAGGGGGGCTCAGAAACTTACAAAACAGTCCTGGATACAGCAAATCTGTATCTGGACTAGACTAGTTACAGGAAAGGCATGAAACAAGCTTACAGCTTTTTTTGTTGCAGAAAAGCAGTTAGAACAGTAACAAAAACACTTTAAATGCAGTACAAGCTAGCACACTTGAGTATGTAGCAATATTAAGGCAATTACAGTTTAAATAAATGCACATAAATTAAGAAAATGACAAAAAACAAGTGCAGAGAGCAGTAAATTATGAAAATATCAAAATAGAGGCATTTAGAGTATTGCTTTTCTGCTTCTTGTTGCTCTTGTAGTCTGCAGGATGCCAAAACTAGATCCGCGGTGTTTAAACAAGTGCAAACCCACGTATATATGGGCTTTTAAACCAGAAAGTTGAAATAGACTGAAAAACTGCCCAAACTGCCAATAAACTACAATTTCTGGGCCAGAAACTACACCTCCTGTGGTAGATAGGCTACCTAGTACTTACCACCCCCACTGATAAGCTAGAAGGCTTCCCTCCAACACAGAAAAGTCTTGGGGGGGGCTTAGAAACTTACAAAACAGTCCAGGATATAGCTAATCTGTATCTGGAACAGACTAGTTACAAGAAAGGCAGGAAACAAGCTTAGAACTTTTTTTTTTTTTTTTTTTTTTTTTTTTGCAGAAAAGCAGTTAAAACAGTAGCAAAAACACTTTAAATGCAGTACAAGCTAGCACACTTGAGTATGTAGCAGTATTGACAAATACAGTTTAAATAAATGTAGATAAATTAAAAACAACAAAAAACAAGTGCAGAGAGCAGTAAGTTATGAAAAATCAAAATGGAGGCACCAAGTGCAAAATAAGAGCACTTGAACACTTAAAAGCACACAGAACTGCAAATTAAGGTAATAAAATAGAAGACAGTTATGTAAGAGCAGCTCAAGAAAGTATATATATATATATATATATATATATATATTTTTTTTTTTTTTTTTTTTTTTTTGTGAAGAGGGAGAAACAGAGCAGATTAAGATACTATAGGGAATGCCCTTCCCAAGTGCTCTCTCTGTACACAGCAGAAAAAATGGTAATGGTAGGAGTGTCTGAAATCAAAATATGATCTCACTGTACTCAGCTGAATGAGCAAATGAGATAGGCCCAGGAGGAGTGTCCAAAAATAGATTTACAGGAGTGGTGGGCAATTCCAAAGCCACCAACATTAACACCACAACAGGAACGGGGTGGGGGGGTGGGCGGCAGAGAGCACAATATTCAATGAAACAAATATCTACAAATTTCTAATCTTAAATAAACACAGTGCAGAGAAAGTATACTTAAATCAGCTTGTGTGTCCAGATGATTTTTGCAGGCAAATCTCAGCAGCCAACAGCTCAGATGATGAGCAGAAATGATACAAAGAAATGTGACCAACACAGATTATAATGCAAACAGAAACCCCCATGCTAAGTGTTAACACAGAATTTCAAAAGCAGTCTAACAACTTTCAATGAATGCAGATGGCTACACTTTTTCACACTTCAAGCAACTAACTGCAGAGAGACAGAGAGAACAATATTCAATGAAAAAAATATATACAAATATTTAATTTTAAATAAGCAAAGTGCAGAGAAAGTATTCTTAAATCAGCTTGTGTGTTCAGCTGATTTTTTGCAGGCAAATCTCAGCAGCCAACAGCTCAGATGATGAGCAGAAATGATTAATGATGACATAATTCACATCAACTGTTGTGTTTAGAAACATAAATACATATATGTATATATATATATAAATATATATATATATATATATATATATATATATATACAGAGAGAGAGAAAGGTGTGCATGTCACATACAGGAGTATTGAACAGTGGGGTCTATATTATCAAGCCAAAAGCTGTTTACAGTGAATACGGCAACATCGAACTATAAACCCCTAAATCCCACTAATGGGAACGTGCAGGTCACCGATTTTTTCCCTAGGTGAAAAAGTCTGTGTACCAACCAAACACAACAGACAACCTAAATCATTACAAAGGTGGGGCGCTTCGCCCCCCCACACCTCCCCTGACTAAATATACCAACTCTGAGATTGCACTACCGTGGGGTAAATGGCAATTTCACTGCAACGGCCAGGCTATTTTTTTTCCCTAGGGAAAAAATCAGTGACCTGGCCATTTGTGTTAGTGGGATTTCTCGGTTTATTGTTCAGTGTTGCCATATTCATTGTAAACAGCTTTTGGCAAGATAATACAGACCCAAACAGTGATGTGGTAGGTGACAGTGACCAATGTTATGCACTGGAGTGCCACCCATGCATTCCTGACTGTTTATATCCAGGTCATTACATGCAAGTCTTGTGTTTATATCACTGACAAGTTCTTGTGAAGTGCTTACAGTATAATACATGACTATGCAGATTCTACATATACAAATTAAACATACCTGTATGTATAGCTCTTGTAACATAAGTTTACTAAATTCAGTACATTTAGATGTGTGTAGATCCAAATCCATTCAGTAAAAACCTCATGAAAAACCCAGCCAAGATGGAGTTTTCACTGCGATAGCTTAAACCTTCTGTAATGGAGGTTCATGGGATATATGCAAATGACCCCTTAAAGACATCAACTGTTTCAGTTGCATGGCTTCTGAATGCCTATGACATTTTTACATTTTAAATCTTTATGATTACATTCAGGCCAGTAATGACAGATCCCTCTAGCTGTGGGCATGCATGTTTTGGCCTTTTTATTGATCTCATCAACACGTTATAAGTAGATAGTGGATAGTTAAACTATAATTCAACTCTAACACTAGATTGCATGAACCATATGTTTTACTCCCTGGACAGGATGATATATGAAAGTAAGGACAGCCATCCATGTTCATCGTTACTGGCAATTCTAAACAGAAATCACACTGTAAACATGGGCCCCATTCACCACTTCTGCTACGCAAGTTCCTGTAGCATCCAAGCTGATAATTTAACTGAGCATGCCACAGTCAGTTTGAGGACCATCCAGGTGCAATTAACCATAGGCAAGACTGCTCTGCAAATTGTAGCATGTTACAGGCCACCCTCACAAACTCAGGAACCTCACATGACTTTCCTGAAAACACTGGAGGGGATAAATGTATCTTCAAACACCATCATACTAGGTGACTTCAATTACCCTAATATAGACTGGGAACACTACTCAAGCCCAAACACCCTAGCCCAAAAGTTCCTGGAATTCATAAACTCAAATGCCATGGAACAACTAGTCACCATCCCCACAAGAGGAGAAAACATACTTGATCTCATCATCACGAACATGGGATCAAAATGTTCAACACCGGAAGTATACCCCTCACTGGTGAGATCAGATCACAAACTAATCTCGCTGGAGGTCCTCATCCCACCCCCACCTGAAATAAAAAGAACACAATAAAAAACTTATCGAAAGCTGACTTCACACTTCTAAAGACTAGTGTGGTCTCCTTTAAGGCCCCCGAGCCGGCGGAAAACAGTACTCAAGCCGCTGAATCACTTACAAATGCCTTCTACCAGCACCTGCAGGACTGCGTGGATAAGGCAATCCCAAGCAAAACAAAGACTCTTTGTACCAAAGGCAAGCGTCCAGTCTGGTGGACCCCAGCCATAAACAAACTCTACAACAAAAGGAGGAAGCTACTACAAGATAGAGCAAAATCCTTAAAAGGTAAGACACCTTTGATCACTATAAGTAAAAAACTAAGATCTCTCATAAAATCATCCAAAGCAAGCTTTGAGAGAAAAATAGCTAAAGACTCAAAAGACAATCATAAGGCTTTCTTTAGCTATGTTAGAAACCTGGGAGGAAACTCCCAGATATGCTCAGAACTAGTTCAAAATGATGTGAAGATTACTGATCCTACAGACATTGCCAACATACTGGCTGACAGGTTCAGTGCAAACTTCTCCCCCCCTCCCCCCCAAAAGGAGAGATATCTATACCAAACGATTGCAGCCCCCTGAACATCTCTAACGCCCAAGTGAGAACAGCTCTCTCCAAAGCAAAAAACACAGCATCCATGGGACCTGATGGTGTCCCCGGCTGTGTGCTCCACAAACTCAACGAGGAATTAAACCCACAGCTAGGACAGCTGTTTAATCATAGTCTCACCTCTGGATACGTGCCAGGAGTGGCGACTGCGACTGTGGTCCTACTTCCCAAAGGCGGTGCCTCCACCGACCCTGGAAATTACCGGCCCATTAGCTTGACAAGCCTTATCTGCAAAGCCATGGAGAGGATCATAATGGATCTCATAAATAAAGACATAGGAATTTGCAGACTTTGGATCCAACCCAGTTTGGCTTTGTCAAAGGCAGATTATGCCTTTTAAACTTGGTTGACTTTTTCGAAACAGTCACCAAAGCCATTGATGAGGGAAAGGCAGTCCATAC
Organism: Protopterus annectens; assembly: GCF_019279795.1. Taxonomy (NCBI): domain Eukaryota; kingdom Metazoa; phylum Chordata; order Ceratodontiformes; family Protopteridae; genus Protopterus; species Protopterus annectens. The sequence goes on from NC_056728.1 coordinate 1,898,814,171, forward strand.
AGCCTACCTCGATCTGGCTAAAGCTCGATACAATACCCCACTCGGGTATCATTGAAAAACTCATCAGCTTAAATGTTAACCCATACATCACAAGATGGATTGCAAACTGGCTGAGTGACAGAACCCACAGGGTCAGAGTTGCTGGTGCCATGTCAGACTCAAAGCCTGTCACAAGTGGTGTCCCACAGGGCTCAGTCCTGGGCCCACTCTTGTTTGGCGTCTACTTTTCCGAAGTACAAGCAAACACAGGAGGGTTATGGCTGACAAAGTTTGCAGATGACTGCAAACTGGGCGCCGTAGTCGAAAACACATCTGACACAGATATCCTTCAGAAGGGTCTCACAGAAACAGATAACTGGTGCCAGAGCCATGGCCTAAAGTTAAATGCCAAAAAATGCATAGTCATACCCTTCGGGAAAAACAAGGTTACCCCTAGCTACCATATAGGTGGCAATCCACTGAGCACAGAAGAAGTTATCAGGGACCTGGGGACCCTGGTTGACAGTAGCCTGTCATTCGACACCCATGTAGCTAAAGTAGTTTGGAAGACCTTCTACATTGCCCACCTAATCATGAAGGGATTCACATCTAGATCAAGGGAGATCATAGTCTCCCTATACTCATCACTCATCAGACCAATGATTGAGTACAATGCCCCATTCGGAATGTATCTGACCCGACACTTGCAGCAGCTGGAGAGGCCACAAAAGTTCCTCACCAAAAGGATAAAGGGTCTCAAAAATCTGTCCTATGCTGCCCGACTGAAAGAACTCCAGCTCTATTCAGTCGCTTACCGATTGCTCAGAGGTGACCTGTGCCTGACATACAAGGCCATGTCAAACCCAGATTTGATGAATATGCTTCACCTCAAAAAATCTAGATCCGTCAGAGCCACAAGGGCAGGAGACTTAAACCTCGACACGGCTATTAATAGGACGTGCTGGAGGGATAGATTCATCACCCAAAGACTCCCTATGCTGTGGAACAAAATCCCGGTATATGTGAGGCAGAGCACCTCGCTGGCCTTGTTCAAGAGAAATCTTGACCAATGGATGGGAGATCGCAGATATACCCCAGGGATTACCTCAGTGTCACTGCTCGACAGAGGTACAGCAAAATAATGGGAATAGTTCCCCATACTAAAGGGGTGGCGTAAGCCACAAAACTATGGGCTAGGCTTATAAATGCCCACGGGCAGATAGCCTAGTATGAACCTATGAACCTATGAACCTATTTATCTCTGTAATTCATGAACCTGGGTTCAATTACTTGATCTTCATTAAAGCATTTATATGTTTCAATATTTTCCATACTGAAAATTGGAACCTTAGCAAGCAACCATGCTAACAGCAAGTAAAATGGGATTCCTTCAAAAACAAAAAGTTGTTTTTTTATAAATAAGACAAGAAACCGTGGTGGTGTAGTGGTAGCATTGTTGCCTCACAGCAAGAGGTTCTCCTGTTCGATTCTCGGCTGGAGTGCCTTTTGTGTGGAGTCTGCATGTTCTCCCTGCAGTCGAGTGGCCTCCGAATGGGTGTACCTTCGCTGAAAGTTGGCAACTTGGCACCATAAAAAAAAAATCTACTGCCACTCATTAGCAGACCAGAGTTCTGCTCTGGCGACCCCTAACTGGAAAAAGACAAACAACAACACGACAAGACTAAGCCAGATATTTGTATCATATTGATTTCAGTAGCCGGTATCTGTGGTGACTGCTTATCTATCTTGGGCATCCCTTACAGATGTCTCATCTTATTGCTTGTTTCTTTTAGTAAAAGACTTGACGTGAGCTTTACTGGATTAAAAAAGCTGGATGATGTCAATATCATGTGCCTTTCTCTTACATCCCATTCCCAAGAAGGGGTAAACTGCACATGCAACATAATGAAAATGCATAGAAAAACAGGCATCTGAAAGTTCAAAACACAACCTGCTTTATTCCAGATCTGTTCTACAGAGGAGTGTCTATGATGGGTCATGTGAGTGTATTTTCCTTTATTTGATCAACTACATTTTTCCTGATGGAAGAGTCTTCCATTTGTTATATATGAAGAGAATTTGAGTTGTGTGTATCTTTGAGTACTGTCACTGTGTCTAGAATACCCTGCTTTGACTTATTACATATCTAATAATAATGTTCCATCACAGTATCTCATATCTTTTCTGTGCATGTCTGTGTGCAGAATGTTTCCTTTATTATGTTCCTTTATTATTAATTTATGATTATCCTAGGGATAACGGTAGCTTCAACATCCCCAGTCACATTTCCATGGTTATATATTGTGTGCAACTTGTCTGGGAGAGAATTTGATGCACTAGGTAGAGTTCAATGGTGTTTTAAAGACTGCTAGATGTCATTCTGGTTTGAATCAATCTTATTTTTTTTTTGTCTTGAAAAGCACCACTAAGTTTTTGTCGACCTTTCACCACAAATAGTAAGCTTTTGGTGGCTCTATATTGGTTTAGAAGGATTACAAAAATAGCTGACTTGCCATATCCCAGGATGGTTAGCTGCTATAATGTGTATAATTAATTGAGTGTGACTGTACTAATACTAAAGTGATCAGTAAAAAGGTCACAAAAAAGGGAAAAAAAAACTTAAGGAGAAACAGCAAAAATTCCCAAGCAAACAACAGTATGACAAAATTTGAGCATTAAATTTCCTTTGAAGATGTCCCATAGGGAATACACAATTGAACATGTAAGGCTATGCAAGTATTCCAGTGAAATGGTTTCTAAATGCCCATTGATTTATTTTTTCCTTTTTCTCCACCTTTATTGGTACATCCATGCCAATAAGACAAAGTCATACAAGCTGTAGACATAGCATGCTTGCCCTTCATATTGGCTTTTCAGTAAATTCTAAATATACATAAGACTAAATGTATATTGAATATCATGTGATTATTGTTATTTAACAGCTGGTAAATTAGTAAATTGTATAGATTCATCTTGATTGGCTCTTGCATGCCTTTGTTGCAATGCCTGTGTAGTAAGTCTAGCTAGCTCAAAAGCACCCCAAAAACACATGGTATCAGTGTGAGTCAAGTCAAACTCATAGTTTGACATTATGTCAGCCAGATGAAGAAATTAAAAAAACACAGCCCACTTAAACAGTTTACATTCACAACAACTATTCGGCAAATGGATAAAAGGAAAAAAAAAGTGTTGAATGGAAAACGTCTTACACTGAAACACCAAGTGAAATTTAAAAGTTAAAGGATCACAACATTTTACATAACAGACAGAATTCAGCACAGTTTGAGCAGAAATCCACCATATAGACAAAAACATCAACAAAGCAATGTGAATAACTAAAATGAGCAAACAAATAAACAATAGAAAGACAAAGAAGCAATTAATCCAAAGAAATACTACCCTGAAAAAACACCTGCCCTCCAATAGCTAATTCAGCCCTACACCACCACTAGAGTCCTGAGATCTAGCAATCAAAATCTCATTCAAGTAATAATACATAAAAATGAAGCAGGTAAATCTCTCTTTGCCTGCACAACAGCACAAACCTGGAACTCACTCCCAAGCAATATAACTAGCACTACTTCTAGCACCCATTTCAAACACCTCTTGAAATCCTATTATTCTAATAACTGGCTCTGCTCTTGCTACACACCAGGGTAGCAATAACTATGCTCAGTTGCAAGAATTCTGCTACACTATAACAGTTCCCTTACTTAGCTCTACTGATATCCTTGCATATTCATCCAAACATATCACCAGTCTAACAGCAGAAAACAAACCAACACTGGTACTGTTCTGTACTATATTCCTTACCTGATAAATGCTCTAATCTGTATCTAGGAATAATATAATACCTAACAGAGCTCCTCTTACTCTCATCCTACCTATACGTATATTTTAGTTATGCCACTATGGCCATTTATTTACTTCTCAGTTATACTAAAGCATAAATGTATTGTGACTGTAAATTCATTAATGTTTTTGTGAATGTGAAGGGATAAAAAAAAAAAAAATTGTAGGGGAGGGGGTTACTCTCCTCACCTATACTAATTGTACATAGTTATCACATGCCATGTAATGTTCCTCTGTCCTACTTTAAATTTCATTGATTGCTTTGTATTGTATTAATCTATTATTGTAACATGGAGCTTTTCTTCCCGGGCCTCTGCTGAAAATGGACCTGTGTCCAGTCGGACCCTCCCGGTTAAAAAAATTAAATAAAACTAAAATAAAATAAAAATAAAAAGACACACTAGAATGAAATGGCACTCAACCAAAACATGCCAGATGAAAAGCCACTTACTTCCAGCAATAAATTAAAACAAAAGCCACTCCAGAAAAAAATGTAACAGGAAAACAAATTGCATTCATGTAATAAAACTAACGCAGGAACAAATGGTCTCCATAATTCCAGTTTATTCACCAACAGAAGTGCAAATCAAGTGGTTGTTGACAAAAGACAGGTTTTGATGATTTTCCATTAGCTTCCTCAGTAAATTATAGAGAATTTTGTTTCTGTACTTGTCTATTTCTGTTTTGAAAGGTCCTTGGTTATCAGAAAAAAGCATCATCAGACAAACAGTCCACTTATTAATTAAAAGTTAAAAGTGCCACAGAATTTTTTTTCAACTGCAGCAGCAAATCGCTGAACTTTTTGTCATCTAAGCTTCATCTATGATTATCATTTGAAATCAACCAGTATTTTTATGACATTCATTCTTCCAATGACTTCATAATAGCCTTGTTTCCCTTTGTTATTTTTGAAAAAAACTGGAAACACTCTCTGCAAAAAGTTGATATCTTCAGTTCATGATGTGTTGCAAATGAAAAACTTTTGGTGGTGCAAGTAATGGCATTACTTTGAATATGGTGCTACAAAGTTACCTTGTAAGTTATACTTCCTTAAAATAAGACCTTTTTCTCAGGTGTCTCTGGCTCTCATCTCATGCCCTGTGGCCTGATATTCAGATTTTGCTAGTTTTTATACTACCATCACTGATAATTACTTTGCTGTCTCTATAAAGTAATACAGACTGATGTGTCTTTTGATTTTAATGAAATTCTACATTTATGAATCTTAAATATGTGATCTGCTTCCCTGGAATTACATTTGGGTTTTAGCAAGTAAGCATCCATTACATTATAAAATTCTTCATCATGAGCTTTTCTCCCATCTATCATCTAAATGGGAATGCCCATGTCACACTCCAATATAAATCCCTTTAATTCACTCTCTTATTACTCTCCACTGTAACCAGCTCATATTTTACCTTAACTACTGCTTCATCCTTAATCTTAACTTTCTATTCCCACTCCAGTGTCTGAATTCCCTCTCTAATATCCATCTTACTATGCTTACATTACATATAGTATAACACTTATTCTTGTCTCACAATAAATTTTCACATAACCCTGATAGTACCTAGCAGCTGTATGTTTTACAAATGTCCTTGCTAAGTAATCTGACAAAATGTTTATGTATTCTGTAATGTTTCAGTCTACCCAACTGCCAAGGACTAGTAGCCATTGTCAATATGTACTCTATCATCTTTGACAAATTGTTTATTCTTATGTGAATATATTTTTTTCTGTACATGCTATTGTGTGTTTTGTTTTTGTAATATCATAATCATTTAAATTGTAATTCATTGTAACTCTAATTCTTGGAGCTTTTCTCCCAGGGCCTCCAATGAAAATGGGCTCTTTATTGGCTCAGTAGATTACCCCGGTCATCAGACTTAAATAAATAAAATAAATAAATGAACTGCCTAAAAGTTCAAACATAACTCCCATCTTCTATGCCTATAACTAGTCGCAAAAGTCCAATGCTCTGAAATCTATAATCATAAGAAAGATCTATAATGGATGAGCAAGTCACATTATACTCTGTCAATGGCCTTTTGTATGTCACAAACAGCAGAGAAAAATGTAAAATCACTTAATGAAAAGTTTTTAAGAATTAGTCCAACCACTTTCATTGCCTTAGTTTTAGTTATTAATAAATGAGTTCTAAATGTTAGTGTATTTCATATAGTAACTCCTATATTCTTATAATAATCCGAGATGTTAAGATCCCTATGTCCTGAAAAAGACATACCATGTAATACAGGTTTACCAAAACTAAAAATACCACATTTATTCATAATTATATAAAACCCATCATCAGTCAACTAGGTAAATGTTTTTATCTACATCGTCATTAAATGTTTACATTTAAGCCTCACAGATCATAATACCCCATGTTGTTATAGCATTTTCATATTTAGCCCCCCAATAGGGGTCCATAATAAAACATATTAAACAGTGTCCGGCCCAGCAATGATTGCTGATGAACCTTGTTTCAAGCTGCCTACTGGACTGATGGAAAATAACTAATCTTTAGACTTTTATATATTTCTTTTAGCCAATTCTGTTTCCTCCCAACAACATAGAGGTTTACTGATTATTTCAACAACGAGACAGTTAAAGCAAAGTAAAGAAACTGCATTTGAAAGATGTAAATAGACAACAGTAACCCCAACACCAGAGTTCATAGCTAAACTAACAAGATTTTAAACATCTGTCAGTTTCTTAAACGTGGACCTAACTTTTATAAAATCACATTGAGAAATATATTTTATTCCTAAAAGGCATATTTCAAAGCATTGCCCAAAAATGGTATTAGGTAAATTGGCCAATAATTACTGTTCTTATCACCCCTTGTATATATAGGCACTCTATTTGCCAATGTCAAGATTTAGTTGCCATACCAGATGACAAGATTCGATTAAATAATGCAGCCCAATTGATTGTATAACATTTTTTCATCATCAACCAAGAGCAAGCTGATACATTATCTGTAGCAGGATTGGAATTAGTCATCATTTTTGTTAATGAGTTGAGTACCAATTCCCCCTGATATTTATTTATTTAACAATTGTTAACCGGGAAAGTCCGACTTGGAACAAAGCCAAGTTTCAGCGCAGGCCCGTGGAGAAACACTCCAGATGCATATCTTTGTACGCAATAGTATCTCCTATATCAACCAATATGTTCTGCTGAAATTGCTTTAGTATTTTACTATTGCCCACAAAATGGTGACTAAATAAATTAGCTAGGTGAATGCCTGGGAGTAAAGGTCTACATTCATAAACAATTACTCCAAAAAAATCAACAGATCTCTTAGGAATGTTGACATATTGAAAAATAAATTTTCTGACCTTTAACTCAGCTTGATTATTTTTGCACCTCATGTTTGCTTTCCTCAGTCTTTTAATTTTTTTTTTTTTTTGCTTACACCATAGTATACTTTCTTGGTAATAGGAATATTAAACCTTTTCCAGATCTTATGGTATATATATATTTTTCTTTTTCCTCACTAGGTTAATATGTCTTGGTTGACAACAGGAGGAAGTATACATACATTTTTCTTTGTATTCAACTTCCTACAATTATTTACATGGTCAAGCAGGTGTCTTCAAAAAATATACTCTGAGTGTGATGAATTGATCTCATGTAAAAATTCAGTGATATAAAACTTAGCCTTATCATAAGCATACCTGGAATATTGTTGTCCTCCTGTACTAATCAGGACATAAAATTGGAAGACCCGGTGATTTGAATTCCCTAAAAGCAATAACTGAGTAATCTTTGCAATCATGTTTGGTATGTTTCTTATTAATAAGTCAAGAGCATTATTATCTCTGGTTGGAGAGCTAGAAAGCTTTATCGGATTATTTAACAAAAGCTAATTACAAAGTCACTCAGAATAAGAATACCATTTATGTCCAAAATTTTTCTCAGTTATTCAATATACTTCAACTTTCCGTATGCTGAAATGCTAGGATTTTTATAACATTTCAATTGTCTGACTTGAATTCATGTCTGTGGTACCTAAAGGTTGAATAGCATAGCTTCTCTTTGAAAATTCACATAAGCCATGTGGGCAATTCATCAGAAAAAAGATTATAATTATTCCTTCTTTTGGCAGCACTTAAACCATCATTCAACATGTAACCAGAAATGGAGATGCCAGAACATTGCCGTGGTTCAGTAATAACAATAACAAATTATTGATTTTATTTAGTTAAGCTTTGGGTGCTTTTAGTTTGTTTCCTTAGTTGTACTGAAACCACATTTCCCTCTCTTATTAAGTAATCGAAATCTAAATAATGGGTCCTTATGTCCCTGTGTTTTTTACTCAGATACTTACCTTGCAAATATTTCTCCCTTCTTATAGAAATCTTCCCACACCTAGATGACATCTATGTCATTTGAGTTACAATCATCTCTAAGCCATTTGTTAAATAACATTACCTTAGTGAACTGTTATTCTGGTCAAAGACTGAATAATCTCTGAAAAACAGATATTAATTCTGTGGCCTGAATGTAAGACATAAATCATTTGAACCAGCATGAATAATGATGGAATTAATAGATCTTTGTGACACAAGTGTTTGGATTCCCCTAGTTATATCTAATAGTTTGCACCCAGTCTGGCTGGAAACATTGTTTTCTTTTCTTTTCTTAATTCTTATTGATTTTCTAACTATAAAATTACCCCAAATTAAAACTCTGCGTTGTTGCACAAGAGTAACAGCATCATCATTATCATTGTCATCATCATCAGCAGCAACAGCACCAACATCATCATTCATCTGGTACAGATCAGTTATCTAGCAATTTCTACAAAGTGCCTTTCTTTTAGTTCTCTGCCTCTGATTACCTGAGTACAGTCATCCTCACCACTCTTGTAACTTCTTCCCATTATTTTTCTGTGTCACTGCTTTTGTATTTCACTCTTTCTGCCCCTCCCCATTCACAAAAAAGAAAGTCTTGTAGTCTGAGACATCCTATTGCTGGCTTAGTTAAAGTCACCTCATTGACACCAAGCTCTCTCAAGTTATAAACCCGATGCATATTAAGCTGTACTCCCATCCCAAGCATTGCTGATGTTACTGTACTTAAATCAGTTTATACATACTTACTGTGACACTTCACGTTCTCATTGAACTTGCACGTACAAAACTGCACAATCCTTGAATGAGCATACCATATGATGAGTGCTCTTTTCTCTAATTGGTGCTAACATCATCATCTCTATCCAATCAATGCAGTCTGTCTGAGCTCTGAAAAAAGACAGATTTAAGAAATGAGGTCTGGTAACAAACCAAGTTGTCCAGGGACATCTTCAGAAGGGAGTTAGATAAATATACTAGTGGGAGTTAAGAGGGTGGGGGAGGATGAAAGGGTTAAATGGGAAGGAGGAATTATTGGGAGGAAATGAGGTAAGGGTGGGGAGGTACTTAAGGGGTGTAGGCAAGTGTAACTGGGTAAGGAATCACATTTCTGGCATTGACTTGCTACGCACCCTCCCTCCCCTTTTTTGGTCGATTGGTAGGAATTGTGGTTATTTTATCAGTCTGGGTAGTCTGGGTATAATAAGGTATTTCTTCATTGTACCCCTGTGTCTCTGAATCACAAAATACAGTGTCATATAAAAAAAAAAACTTTTTTACTGCAGCTATTATTGCTGGTGGTGAAGCTGTTTCTGACTTCTTGTGAAATGTTGTAATGCAACATACATATTTATTGCAAGTATATCAATGCAAAACCATAAATTCCTTGCTTTTTAGTAATTTTTATAATGAAAACAAATTGTTTCCTTGTAATGCCAATTCATCTGCTATCAAAACTGTATTATTGCAGAAAAGGAAACTCTAAATCTAAAAATGTTGATTAAGCCCAAGTCAGAATAAAGCCCCTAGGCATACAACCCATGCTTGTTCTAAACTTGAAAAATATTCATGTGAATCTTTCTAAATGTCCTGTTTTGGTACATCTTCTTTTAATACCAATGAAAAAAGAACTTTGCCCTTTCATATTCTAAAGAATGTTTATAAAGTGCAATGTTTTCTCTCTTAAATCTCACATAAGCCAAATGCTCTGCAACTCTGGATTTAATTTGCATGTGGTCTTATTCACATAAAATGCTGAACAAGAGCAAATGACTAAATAGATGACCCCCTTGCTTTTGCATATAATCAACAAATAAATTCTGAAACATTTTTGCAATGTTTGGAGATTTTTTTAACCGCAAACTTGAATTGGGAAAAATTGCTACATGCAATTGAACCACTAGTTATGTTTCCATGTTTCCATCTAAAGCAATAAACTACTTTCCCGGCTCATGTCTTTCTTATGCTGCCTCAGATATTGTCTAATACTGTCCAGTATTCATGACATGGCCATGAGTAAGATGCCAAGTCTCAGGCAGTACTTTGGGGAATAATTATTATTTATAATGATTAGGGTAAGTCTAATTTGTACAATAGCTTACAAATAAAATTGAGGGGGATCATTTATTTATCCATTTCTCCTGTTCAACAGTTTTGCCAGCAGAGAGAGCAATTTGTATGGAAAACTTAAGAGAAAGACTTATTTATGGTACAAAAATTACTGAAAGCAATTTTCTTATGGTTTTATATTTATATATTATAATAAATATATGGTGCATCTTTCATTATTACATTTAATGTATAAAATATTATTTAAACATCTAATAGAAATGGAACAAAATATTACATAATTCCACTGCCAATATTAAGGTTTCAATCAGGTACTCAGATGAAAAAGTGCAGATTCACACTAAGATGCTCTAGCATTGAAAACAATTTATAGTTTGTGCTCCTGTCCTTGGCTTCCTCTACATCTCTGGAACAAAGTACTTGCAACATATAGCTTTTTGGTGTACAGTGCTGACATTCTTGAGGTGGATTTTATATCACTTTGAGATTCAGCATACCTTAAAATTATCAGTTTGCTTATACATGGTGGATTCCATTTGCTCTTAGCTAGAAATAATATGTTATATATATATGTATATATATATATATATATATATATATATATATATATATATATATATATATATATATATATATATTCATGATTTGTTTTTCACTGGATATTAAGGAATACGTAAATAAATGTGTTGCTGTGTGACTTGAATTAATGTACTGAGCTATTGACTATGAGTCTGAAAATCTGCATGATTCATTGCTGAAAGAATTGTATGTGGAATAAAAATAGGAATGTGATAAACAGCTGACAGAACAGAGTTTAATATGTGATAAAGATGAGAATATATGCATGAATACATACACATACATGAATAGCTATATATCTCTATCGACACTTAAACATACACACACACACACATATACATATATCTATCTATCTATGCATCTATCTATCTATCTATCTATCTATCTATCTATCTATCTATCCATCTAGCTATTCCTTCATTCCACAAAAGTTGACAGAACTCTGGTGAAACTACAATACCACAGTCTGAGGCTTGAATAAGTCTCCATTTCATAAAAAAAAAATGTTTGATGTTGTTTTTTGATTTAGACTCTCTTTCTATCTCTCTCTCCTTATAGAAGATAGACAGATGGACAGATGTGTCAAATGTTCACATCATGGGACCTGTAGATGATGTAGATGTGTACAAAATGAAAAGAGACAGAAAAATTGTAAAATGAAGTCAAAACACTTTGTTTACATAATAATGTGAATCAGTGTGAAAGCAGCATGGCTATATAACAGTGTACACAAATACGTGATTAAGATGGCAACATTTAATATGAAACTTCAGATTAGAGAGTCATCATGTTGCTCAGGATATAGCTATAATGATAGCAGTAGAACTCTCCACCTGTAAATAAGGAGTGTGTTAAGGGTGGTTTATTGAACATTTCTTTATTTATTTGAAAACATACAAAAGTATGATAGGTAAAGTTGGGCAAAATCTTTTGCCAATAATTGTTTCAAGTCAGTCTTTTCACAATTCAATTATTAACTCACAACCTGATCAAATAATATTGGTGAATGTATTTTATGTGCATGCAGGGCATTATTGTTGCCAACATTTTTATTTATTCGTTTATTTATTGATTTATTTATCATTTGTTGACCAGGAATGTATGACTAGGACAGAGCCTATTTTCAGCTGAGGCCCGGGAAGAAATGCTCCAGAAGCATGTCTTTAGTGAGAGGAAACTGGAGTACCCAGAGAAAACCCACATGAATGCAGGGATCACCTGCAAACTCCACATAGAAGGTACCCCATTAGAAAATCGAACAGGAGAACTTTTTGCTGTGAGGCAACAATGTTAAACACTGCACCACTGCACTGCCCAAAAAGTATACAATTACAGCAGTATTGCCACAGAAAGAATCACTAAACAGAAATCATCTTTCTTAATGGAATATTATTAATGTTAAGCTTGATATTGATGTTTATTTATTTATTTGCAGTTGGTTTACCAGGATAGTCCATTGGGGCAAAAAAAAACATTTTCAATGGAGTCCTGGGGAGAAAAGCTCCAAAAACAATTAGCAAGGTTACAATAAGGTATTTAGTTTCAATTATACAATTCCTATGGACTTGGAAATACAGTAGACTAGTCTACAAACATATACAAATATTACAATCTTATTTCACTGAAAACAATTTACAATATAGAAACTGAGAGGCTTTTACAACTTAGGGTGGGTTACACTGGAGATATATTTCATATATTCAGGATGAGTAGCTTAATACAATCAAGAGAAAGGTATATGAGCTGACATAGAGCCTTTCAATATAGAAACAGAGAACATTTTCCATCAGAGGGTATATTTACACTAAGGTTTCTTTAAGTATTCAGAAAAAGCTAATACAAGCAAGAGCAAGATCTATGAGTTTAGGAGAGTAAGTAGAAATTCTCATTATGAATAGGGGAGGGGAAGTGAAAATTCTCAGTATGAGGAGATTATGTTGGGTGGGAGCAGGAGCATTCCCACTGGGAAATTAGGTGTGAGCGAAGGGATTTTTTGAATGAGAAGTGATTTGTGATGGTACGAATGGATGGGGGTAAGGAGTTCCAGAGACGAGCAAGACTGTAGGATAAGAGATTTTTTCCAGGGGGACGAATTGGTTTATACAGTTCAATTAGGTTCTGGTTGTTACATCTTAGAATTCTATCAGGGAGGTGCATTTTGAAGGTAGAGGAAAGGGATGGGCAGAGGGAGGGATTGAAGATGAGTTTGTGTGCAAGAGTCAGTTGGACGTAGGTGAGGTGATTGGGTAGTTCTAACCATTTTAGTTTGTGGAGAGCTGAACAGTGGTGTGAGGAGGACTTATGGGAAGTAGCAAACTTGACAATTTTGTTATAGCAAGAGGAGAGTTGTGTTTTGAGAGAAGATTGTAGGTTAGTTAGAAGTGGGGCTCCATAGAGGATGGATGGGATGAGAAATGTGGTAGATAGGGTGAGTTTGGTGGAGGGTGTAAGATAATGATTCTGTCTGTAGAGCATGCCGAGTTTTTGGTGGGTTTTTGTTATAGTTAGTTGAAGATGGGAAGTGAATTTAAGCTGACTATCAATTTGGACCCCAAGTAATTTGGCCTCAGATACCAGTTCCAAGGGTGTATTGTTGTGACTAGTAATAGTGAAATTACTTGGACTGAAAAAGGTAGCTTTAGAGGGGGTGAATACCATTACTTTGGTTTTGGAGGCATTGAGTACAAGGTGATTTGCTTTCATCCATTGTTCGGTGGTTGAGAATGCATCTTTAGTAAGCTTTAGCAGTGTGGGGATGGAGGTAGCAGAGCAGATTATAGTTGAATCATCTGTGTATTGGATAATTTTAGTTGAAGGGATAGAGTTATGGAAATCATTTATGAATATATTGAAAAGCAGGAGACCCAGTATAGATCCTTGGAGAACACCGGTTGGGGTGTTGATGAAAGGGGAGGTGGCTTTTTTCCATCTCACTGCCTGATATCTATTGGATAAGTATCTAGTGAACCAGTTCAGAGAAGAGGATGACAAGTTAAGCTTGGAGAGTTTAGTTAGTAATAAATTGTGGGAGATAGTATCAAAGGCTTTAGAGAGGTCTAGTAGCAGGGTAGAGATGATGTGTCCTGTGTCCGGGGCTTTGTTCACAGCTTCCAGGAAGGAGAGTAGGGTGGTCATAGTACTGTGTCTTGGTCTGAAACCATGTTGTATTGGAGTTAGTAGGTTATTGTCTAAGATGTATGGTAGAAGTTGTAGGTGAATACACTTTTCTAAAAGTTTAGAGATAGGAGATAGGATAGCGATGGGATGGAAATTAGTAATATTGTTATTGATGCCTCCTTTGTGCAATGGAACAACAAAAGCCTTTTTCCAGATTTGGGGTACCGAGCTTTCTTGAATGGAACGGTTGATTAAAATGCTGATGGGGTAGGCAATGGCTTCAGCAGCTGTACTGAGAAAGTAAGAAGGAATGTTATCGGGGGCTTTAGAGCATGGTTTTAGTTTCCGCAGTAGTTTTTTTATGGTGGATGTGGTTATAGGTTTTAGTGAGAATGGTGGGGGGAGTGGGGAGAATTTGAGAATGTTGATGATGCAGTGGAGATAGGGGGATGAGCAGTGATGAGGGGTGAAAAGTTGGTAGGGGAGGATTGGGGTGTAGTGGGGGTATGGTGGGGTTTGAAGATGAAAAGGATGACATTAGTTTGGAGATAGAATCAATGAAGAAGGTGTTGAATTGAGTGGCCAAGTCTATGTCAGGAGTGATGTGGAATGTAACATTGTGTTTGAGACTGCATTTGAAGACTTAGGCTTGAAATATACTGAATAATGATCTAAAGCTACATTGCTAATGCATTCTAGCCATAAGCTAAAACTGCTGGTTTGTAGGAAACTATGTTGTATTTATAAAAAAGAATAAACCACACTGTCTTATATTTCAAACTACTTCACTACAACAATCCAGTCTTATAGACAGACTGGCTTGTAAAGAGTTAGGTATGACTGAATAAATATATGGTATGCAAAACAGTACGTACACACTGTAGGCCAGTATGTAGAAAGTGAAGGAAACATCACAGTCTTTTTTGTGTAAATGTTGAGATGAATAAGCATTGCATTCTATATCATTAAAACCATTTTCAGACACTGGCATATGTTATTATATTTACAGTCTTTAAAAATCAATATACATCTAACCATCTCCATGGCACAAAGGAGTGAAAACCTGCTATAATGCAGATGACCTACCTGTGATTAACAGCTGCATTGTAAGGAGTTGGTAATAAAAAATTGAAAATTAGCTGCTAAACCCTATGCTGATGGATGATGTGGTGACTGCATGTTAGCTCATATGTCACTGCAGTGCTATCACAGAGGCACAGAGCATGGAAAGAAACTGTCTCTACTGGAAAAGATGTTCTGTAGCTACCTAAGCCAATGGCAACAAATCTTCTATTATCTCATGAACAAATAGACATGCAGAGGTATAGGAGAATAAGTAGACTCTGTTCTGATGCAGATGTGCATATTATTACCACAGGTTGGGTTAGGGTTAAGGTGTTTGCCTTACAAACACAAGGTGCAGGATTTGAATCTCACAAGGGATAATTGGCTAGGCTTAAAATGGCTCGCAAGGGCAGTTATCCTAGTACTAACCTTATTAACCTATGAACCTATGAAATATAAATGCCACTGTGGCTCACAACATGGAAAATGTAAACCTGGTGTGGGTTTATAAAGTGTAATACATGTCCAGAAAGAAGTATGAAAAAATGCTACATCACCCATGATGTGGAGTGGGGTAAACCAGGCTTACAGCAAGAAAAAGTGTGCAATTGGCCAAAAGGGTGGGCTTGTCATGATGGTTAAGCATTTCACCTAAAACCCATAAGGTGCACGGTTTGATTCTGATGGGTGGCTGGCTGGCATAGTGATTAAGATGTTCACCTTATAGGTACAAAGTGAAGGGTTTGATTATCTCATGGATTAATTAGCTAGGTTTGAAATGG